>NW_024736824.1:0-21186 GCF_018991925.1 Homarus americanus
AAACATACCTACTATCTACTCCCAAACACCCACAAACAAACCTACTATCCACTCCCTACACCCACAAACATACCTACTATCCACGCCCTACGCCCACAAACAAACTTACTATCCACGCCCTACACCCACAAACAAACCTACTATCCATGCCCTACACCCACAATCAAACCTACTATCCATGCCCCACACCCACAAACAAACCTACTATCCACGCCCCACACCCACAAACAAACCTACTATCCACGCCCTACACCCACAAACAAACCTACTATCCACGCCCTACACCCACAAATAAACCTACTATCCACGCCCTACACCCACAAACAAACCTACTATCCACGCCCCACACCCACAAACAAACCTACTATCCACGCCCCACGCCCACAAACAAACCTACTATCCACGCCCCACACCCACAAACAAACCTACTATCCACGCCCTACGCCCACAAACAAACCTACTATCCATGCCCTACACCCACAAACAAACCTACTATCCACGCCCTACACCCACAAACAAACCTACTATCCACGCCCTACACCCACAAACAAACCTACTATCCACGCCCTACACCCACAAACAAACCTACTATCCACGTTCTACACCCACAAACACACACTACCCACCACCTACACCCACAATAGAGTAAAGGAGGAATACAGAGTGTACTTACTCAGGGTAGCCATACCACTCTGGGTGGTTGATCCTTAGTGCAGCAGGAAAGAGAAAAATTATAAGTGGGTCATTCTATTCCTCGTGTGATGGATGGAAGGATGGATGGATGTATGGATGAATGGATGGATGGGAGACTGAATGGGAGGATAGATGGGTAGATGGGTGACTGAATGGGATGAGAGATGGGTAGGTGGGTGAATCGGTGGATGGATAAACAGCTAACTGGATGAATGGACAAATGGACTTGGATGGCATATTTGGATGTAAAACCCTACGATATGAAGAACATTTTGGACGTATAAACCCATGACAATTAACACCATTTTGGACTTACATCACAGGAAACAGGTAAAACATTTCTGTGATCGTCCTTCAATAATTCCATACGCCAACCTTACTTGCATTTATCTCAATTACAATATAAAATTTTAGTGTTAATTTCAGCATCGGAATCAATCAATCAATCTCTCTCTCTCTCTCTCTCTCTCTCTCTCTCTCTCTCTCTCTCTCTCTCTCTCTCTCTCTCTCTCTCTCTCTCTCTCAAGATGGAAAATTTCATGACGTAAAATCCGATGAAAACTCGACCCTGTTTATACGTGTTGCTTCGAGGTTTTGTTTTCACGTTAACCTCATGTTTCGTTTCGATAAATGACACATATCACAGGAGGTGAACTACAAACTGAACTTTGACCTGACACCAACGACCGACCGACGGAAGATGGGGCTTCGGGTTTAGTCGTATCCCATTTGAGAATTTTATGAATGTGAAGCCCCGAATTAGTCAACAAACCCTACAGCTCAATTTGGATTCGAACTTGTGCATCTTGTTCTGGTGCCCCTATTATAGAATGGATATAAATTTACTAGAGTCGGTGCAGCGAAGAATGACAAAAATGATTCCGGGACTTAGAAACCTTCCATATCAGGATAGGTTACAGAAACTTAACTTGCATTCCCTAGAAAGACGAAGACTGCGGGGAGATATGATAGAAGAATTTAAGTGGGTGAAAGGAATCAATAAAGGGGATATAGATAAAGTTCTTATAATATCCGAGCAGGATAGGACTCGGAGCAACGGATTCAAGTTGGATAAGTTTAGGTTTAGGAGGGAGATAGGAAGAAACTGGTTCACAAATAGGGTGGTGGACGAGTGGAACAAGCTTAGCAACTTTGTAGTAAGTGCAGGAACTCTGGAAAGTTTCAAAAAGAGGCTAGATAGATTCATGGATGATAGAGAGTGGTAGTAACTCTCGACAGGAGCTGTCATGCACAGGCCAACCGGCCTATTGCAGACTCCTTATTTTCTTATGTTCTTATGTTCTTAAATCCTCAGCTGTTCTTATGTTCTTAAATCCTCAACATAAAAGACAAATTCACCTCCATGTGTTAAAATCTTACTACACTACATTACCGTCACCACTATACCAAACCTGTGTAATATTAACACACTAATACACTATTAAGACATCACCAAATCCATCAATAAACAATACATCTTCCTTTACACTTGATTAGAAAGAAAAACAGGAAAATATGCCCAGAATCTCAATTTCATTCACTAACATTACGAAAAATTACAAGAGTTAAGAGTCAAAGCAAAATATGTACTGTACGCAATGTTGATGTTATTTTGTTCGCCATCATTGTGTCCTAAAGTTAATCTGTTTTGTGAAGTATATCCTCGGACTTGGGAACAAATCATCATGTGTACCTTTGAGTATTAAGGTCTTGATCCATTTCCTTGATGTCTACCGTTTGGAACAGGTAACACCACCACAATTGTTTTAACCAAGACGAAAACGGACGAAAAAAAAAAAGCTTCTACAAATATCAAGTATTAATTTTCTCTCTTTACAGGATCTAATACTCTTGGAAATGTGTTTAAATTAATCTGATTTGTTTTCATTTATTGTCGATCCTTCATAAGAGGACTCGTGGATCCCCCGTGCCTAGCCGGCCATTTTGTTTACATTTTTCGGTCGCTCTAAAATACCATTAAAACAATATTGAGTATAAACGTTTGGCTCAACTGATGATCGCAAACATGTCCCAACATTTTTTTGCCTCAACTCCACATTCTGTAACTCATTTAGGTAGATGTCCCTCACTACACATACACTGGACTATGTGTAATGTTGCAGCTAATGTGTTATCAAGATATTGCACATTATAAGTGCATTTGTGGTCATTATTATATCAAACGGAGGAATTTTAAAGAGCTATTACACCACCTGTATCATTAGTTTATCGCCAGGTGAAGGAATGTTTAGGTAGATTATATTTTATTTACTGTAATTAAAGTTTCAATACCTAAGACGTTCCACTATAAGAGTCTTTCAACCTCAGGTAAGGTCTTAAGACTTTCTACTCTAGGTCTTACACCCTGGAGTAGCTGTATCGTCCACTTAGGTAATTTACTCCACAAGGAACTACAAGTTACACCTTGATGTAATACTTCATTTACTGCCAAACTTTATAGGAAAATATTTTTTCACAAAGAATTTCAAGTTACAATTTCACATAATAAGTCACATTACAAACGTTCCTTCGGCTTACAGTTAAACTTTGCAATGTCAAGATATTTTTTTCACTGCAGAGGAAAGTATCCGTCATCAGCATCATCACCACACACACACACACACACACACATGCGCGCGCGCGCGCGCAAAGACAAAACTCCTGTATCCAGATTCTCAAAAGTTTATAAATTAAATTCTTCCCTAAAATTAAACAGACAATACATCTATTAATCATAGAGTATGTGAACAATATCGACGCCATATTGGTTACCATCTTTGAGTCATATAATTAGTTAGCTACATAGTGTTAATTATTTAGTTAAATAGGAAAAAATAATCTACTAGCGTGTGTTGTGACCAAAATAAATCAACATTGTATTTACTTTCTCCTCCAGGGGGCACTAAGTCTAGAAAAATGACACAATTGACATCTACATAAAGTGACTGACCAAGGGTAGATATTGGCTACCTTTTGTGTTACTTTGAGGTCGTAAGAACACACAGAGCTGCTCTTAAGGATGTTTACCACAATACACCTCAACCAGTTTCTCATTCACAAAAGTCAAACAATAAATCTGGTTCAAAAGATACACCGTAAATTTTATTAGAATACAATAATCAATTACTGTATTATTGCATTGAGGCGAATAGTCTTATGGTGTTAAGATGTGTTCTTAAGCCACGAAGGTAAACAAAAGGTATTCAATATCTGCCTTGGTTGACGATGATCTGTAGACGTTAGCAAGTCCTCCTCCTCCTGCTCTCGAGTAAGGTAAAGAAGGCCTCACCTGACCAAAATTGTTAATTAAGATAGATTACATGAAGATTAACCCTCCCAGCTTATTTCAACTAATGATTAACCTAACGCTACATGGGAAGTTAAGTTAGGTTAGATTAAGTTAGGTTACGTTAGGGTAGGGTAGGGTATTGTAGGGTAGGGTAGGTCAGGTCAGGTCAGGTCAGGTCAGGTCAGGTCAGGCAGTGCCAGTGTAGTTAATCTTGAGGTTAAATAAGCTAGAGGCTAATCTTCACATGAGCCACTAAGACACTTTGACGGAGGCGGTTACGTACAACAGGAAAGCTCTGATAACATATAATGTACAGTATATACCGTTTAAGTTGCGTCAGCCGCTCTATACACCACTTATTGACCTACTCATTCACTGCCGTAGAAATATTTACTTCTAACAGGTTTCTATATGGTTCCCAGTCATTATAATACGACCTTGTAAAATCAAATGATCTAAATTAAACTAAACTTATCCAAATTAAACTTATTAGCTAACAAATCCTTCTAAAACACGATATATGTAAATCAAAAGTTCTAAATTCAACTTAACTTATCGTAATATAACTATTATAACTAAACCATTTTAATTAAACCTAACCTACACACCTCAAGTGCCACAAACAGAAGGAAAAAACACCTTTAATATTATCGTGTAAGAAGCCCCTGTAACCCACTAACTCAAGGTAATGCATCTATATCAATCTACCTGCGTCGGAAGCTCTATACGTGACTATGATCGTTACCCACTGCTGGAGAACATTTGTACTTCTATAATTACCCCTGGAGAAACAATGCACCAATTTACGATTTATTTATTTTATTTTTCATTTATTTTTATTCTTGGTCCATACTGTAAACACCGCCCGCTTGTGAGTCCCGTCAGCCATTTTGTTCTAACTTTCGGGGATTCTAAAATAAACTATAAATAAATAAATAAATAAAACAAGCATCTTTTGTTTTTCTAACCCATGAGCTGTGAGTCTTCATTATATACTTCAACATTACTGTAAACTAAGGCTAGAGAGGGTGTGTACAGTACTAGTGGAGCCAAGACGAGAAGGTATTTCAAATCCCTAAAGGGTTTTACAAGTGGAGAGTCTTACAAGTGGAGGGTCTTACAGGTGGAGGGTCTTACAAGTGGATGGTCTTACAGGTGGAGGATTTTAATAAGGATAAATACAGCAAGTCTTACAGTTGAATCAGCCAAGTCGAGGAAAACTCTTAAGAGTCATGTAACTTCTACCTGATGTTACCTGTAATCAAGCTAAGGTATATGTAAGAAGAATATTATCTCGTTACTATCCATTCCTCTT
Organism: Homarus americanus; assembly: GCF_018991925.1. NCBI lineage: Eukaryota > Metazoa > Arthropoda > Malacostraca > Decapoda > Nephropidae > Homarus > Homarus americanus. Next base: position 5,298 of record NW_024736824.1, read on the forward strand.
CCACTATCCTGCGAGGTGGTGTATTAATAGGCACAGATACTCATGATAAAGAAGGAATAAAGAGAAAGACGCAAGATACCTATAAAATGCGACAGAATATACCTACACATGCGTAATCCTAACCCATCCCAACCCAACTCAACCCTATCCTACCCTCAGCTTCACCACAGTACACAAAGTCATTCTTGGTATCAGAGTGACGCATAAACACCCTGTATCGCCTAAGACACATTTGAATCGGATGGTTCGTTGACGGTTTTATTTCTTCGGTATAAACCAGTGAAGCAATTAGTTCGTGGGAACAGCGAGTCAAAATACTTCACATCAGCTTCGTTTACGACCTCCAGCTGATATTTACTTCTGTTGTCTATATCAATCACATTTTATAATGAAAACAAAAATATGGTTAGTTACTTATAAATGAAAATAAATCATACTTAGATACTTAGGAGTGGGGAAAAAAGATACTTAAGATACTTAAAAATGAAAACACTCTTTGATACTTAAATTAGGACAAAATAAACGGACATAAAGATTTAACTATGAGCGGTGGATATTACGACATGTACCGGCTATCAATACAGAGGCGCTATTTAGCCGTGAAGTTCTCTCAGAAACCCAACAAGATAATATGTGGTCACGTAAAAATTTCAGGTTAATTTTTAACACCATCCGTCATTTTAAACCTTGGCACCTGTAGATTAAGAAAATATATGGTGATATTTTTTTCTGATGGGATAAAGGTCGTATTTGTCCAGAGAAGTAAGAGAGGAAAAAAATCACTTGAGAGGCATGACGCACAGAGTGTCTAAGGTGATAAAAGATCATATACTACCATTTGGGTTTTCAAATTAAGTTCATTACATAAAATATCAAACTCATAAAGATTACAAAAGAACAGAACACCATGAGCTCTCTACAGCTATTGTCAGCTGTCAATATGCTGATGTACAGAAGCTACACAATGTTATTGGTGACTGTAATCCCAGGAAAATGATGCTCTTATAAACTTGGTAACTGGAGCTGTAATGCCAGAAAATGCCAAATATGACAATCTATGTGCATATGAAGTTGGAAGACAAAATTATGAAAATTTTGTCAAGGAACGTATTGTTGGTCCATTGAGCATCTGGGAAAAGCTGTCCAAGGTTAATCTACTGTCGTGGAAAGCAGCAAATAAGACTTCAACCATCAAATTGCTATCACAAGTTATAGAACTTAAGCAGGACATACAGTATATGCATCACAGAAGGGCAGCACTGTACATATCAAGTCACCAGACACTGATGTGTTTGGCATATTAAAGCAGCCTCAACTTGGAGAAAATACAAGTATGATAACAGGAACTGGTGAGCGACGACACATTGGGCAGAGAGCCTTACAGGTTTCCATGCCTTCACAGGATCTGACTGCATTGGAAAATTTGTTGGCAAAGGAAAGAAAGCATGTTGGAGCACTTTGATGAAATCTAACACAAAAGTCCTAGATGCATTCAAGATGCTGAGTAGACCAAATGCCCTCCAGCAGACATGTACAGTATATTGGTCTAGAGGAATTTGTATTTAAGCTCTACTGTCCACGAATGACTTTCACTAAACTGTCAAAACTTAGATGGCATCTCTTCAAGATAACGCAGGCAGAAGCTGGAGAACTACCAGCGACTGCAGCAACTCTAAAGTATCATATATTGAGAGGAAGGTATCAAGCTCTTCTGTGGTCTTGTGATGCAGACAGTGAAATGCTTTCACAATTAGAGCATGGCTGGAAGATTGACAATGACAATGACAGAACTTGTTAAATGTGGATGTGGCGTCAGGAAATGTGGATCATTGTCATGTTCATACAGAAAGAATCAGAAAGAATAGCATGACATGCACCGAGATGTGTAACTGTCAAGCAGATGATGAGAAATGCCTAAACAAGGTGAAGGAATCTGTTGTACACAGAAGACTCTGATGACGAGGACTGAAGCAATGTCGTTAATAATAACTTGTGACTTGTATACACATGATGTATAACACTACAAACTTTTAATAAATATAAAACGGTGGTTCTAAGCTTTTCAGATAATGGTAATAAGTATATGTTTAATTTCCAGTATTTGTCTTTCGCAATTAATTTTACTGACTGCAATCTCTTCTTTGCCAGAGACAGGATGGCATATATGAGCAGCCATGTTTGTAACACACTTAAGATATTATAACAGCATTCATAATATATTACGTTAAATTGTAATGATATAATACTACATGTTCATAGGTTATTAGTCATGTTTTAAGTTACTTAGGAGTTAATGGTAATACGTCTGTGGTTCATTACGCCGCTCTTTGATAAAACTTCTTTAATGGCATAAAACTTATAATAAACCGTTCAGAAAAAATTACACCACAGTTCCTTAACATAGTTTATAAGGATTATTACGATGTATGGTGTCAAAAATTAACATGAAATTTTTACGGGATTACTTAAGCTCCTACACTAAAACCTGCCGACCTAACCTAACCTTTTTTACCCACCTCCACCTACTTACCTAACCTGACATAATCTAACCAAACCTGACATAATCTAACCTAACCTGACATTATCTAACGTAACCTGATATAATCTAACCTAACCTGACAATCTAACCTAACCTGACGTAATCTAACCTAACCTGACGTAATCTAACCTAACCTGACATAATCTAACCTAACCTGACATAATCTAACCTAACCTGACATAATCTAACCTAACCTGACATAATCTAACCTAACCTGACATAATCTAACCTAACCTGACATAATCTAACCTAACCTGACGTAATCTAACCTAACCTGACATAATCGAACCTAACCTGACATAATCGAACCTAACCTCCCCGTCTGACATAAGCTAACCTAATCAAACCTAACTTTCCCACCTACCGACCGTAACCTATCTACTTATTACCTACCTAACCTAACTTAACTTAATCCAACCTGACGTAATCTAACCTAACCTATTGAAACTTAACTTAACCACCTACCTCATCTAACACCACTTTGTAATCTCTTTGCACTACAGCTCACAGGATGAGTATAGGGGGCACAATAAACTAGCCTCTAACTGGCAAAATTAACAAAACTAACCTAACCTAACCCAACCTGACTTTACCTAACCTGATCTGATCTATCCAACTTAAACACCTTAGAATATATAATAAAGCCGCTAGGTTAATTTAGGCTAAATATGGTTGATTCATATTTCGTTTTGACAGAAATTCCCGGCAAAATAACGTATCTATATTGAGAACCACCGCCATGTTGGTTCCACGTTAACAAGACACGGATACACTACAGAATAACCCGCGTTCGTTTAACCTCAATTACTACAGTTTACTTTAAAATCTTACTTCACAATCTTCACTACATCTCACTTCACAATCTTCACTACATCTCACTCCACAATCTTCACTACATCTCACTTCACAATCTTCACTACATCTCACTTCACAATCTTCACTACATCTCACTTCACAATCTTCACTACATCTCACTTCACAATCTTCACTACATCTCACTTCACAATCTTTACCACATCTTACTTCACAATCTTTACCACTTCTTACTTCACAATCTTCACTACATCTCACTTCACAATCTTCACTACATCTCACTTCATAATCTTCACCAAATCTCACTTCACAATCTTCACTGCATCTCACTTCACAATCTTCACTACATCTCACTTCACAATCTTCACTACATCTCACTTCACAATCTTCACCACATCTCACTATAAAATCTTCACTACATCTCACTTCACAATCTTCATGCATCACACTTCACAATCTTCACTACATCTCACTTCACAATCTTCACTACATCTCCCTTCACAATCTTCACTACATCTCCCTTCACAATCTTCACTACATCTCACTTCACAATCTTCACTACATCTCACTTCACAATCTTCACTACATCTCACTTCACAATCTTCACTACATCTCACTTCACAATCTTTTCCACATCTTACTTCACAATCTTCACTACATCTCCCTTCGCAATCTTCACTACATCTCACTTCACAATCTTTACCACATCTTACTTCACAATCTTCACTACATCTCCCTTCACAATCTTCACTACATCTCACTTCACAATCTTCACTACATCTCACTTCACAATCTTCACTACATCTCACTTCACAATCTTCACTACATCCCATTTCACAATCTTCACTACATCTCACTTCACAATCTTCACTACATCTCACTTCACAATCTTCACTACATCTCACTTCACAATCTTCACCACATCTCACTTCACAATCTTCACTACATCTCACTTCACAATCTTCACCACATCTCACTACACAGTCTTCACTACATCTCACTTCACAATCTTCACTACATCTCACTTCACAATCTTCACTACATCTCACTTCACAATCTTCACTACATCTCACTTCACAATCTTCACTACATCTCACTTCACAATCTTCACTACATCTCACTTCACAATCTTCACTACATGTCACTTCACAATCTTCACTACATCTCACTTCACAATCTTCACTGCATCTCACTTCACAATCTTCACTACATCTCGCTTAACAATCTTCACCACATCTACCTTCACAATCTTCACTACATCTCACTTCACAATCTTCACTACACCTCACTTCACAATCTTCACTACATCTCACTTCACAATCTTCACTAACACCATCCTTCATCACTACATATAACAACATCCATCATCACTACTTATAACACCATCCATCATCTTCACTACATATAACACTATCCATCATCACTACATATAACACGATCCATCATCACTACATATAACACCATCCACCATCACTACATATAGAACCATCCATCACGACACATAACACCATCCAACATCACTACATATAACACCACCCATCATCACTACATATAACTCCATCCATCATCACTACATATGACACCATCCAGCATCACTACATATAACACCACCCATCATCACTACATATAACACCAACCATCATCACTACATATAATATCATCCATCATCACTACATATAACTCCATCCATCATCACTACATATGACACCATCCAGCATCACTACATATAACACCACCCATCATCACTACATATAACATCATGCATCATCAGTACATATAACACCAACCATCATCACTACATATAAAACCATCCTATCATCACTACATATAACATCATGCATCATCACTACATATAACACCATCCATCACTACATATAGAACCATCCTATCATCACTACATATAATATCATCCATCATCACTACATATAACACCATCCAACATCACTACATATAACACCACCCATCATCACTACATATAACATCATCCATCATCACTACATATAACTCTATCCATCATCACTCCATATAACACCTTCCAGCATCACTACATATAACACCAACAATCATCACTACATATATCATCATGCATCATCACTATATATAACACCATCCATCATCACTACATATATTACCCTCCTATCATCACTACATATAACACCATCCATCATTACTACATATAACGCCATCCTTCATCACTACATATAACACCATCCATCATCACTACATATTATAACACCATCCATCATCTTTACAAACACCAGTCCTCAATACTATAGTGATAAACAGAGCTTCATTTTGTTGTCAATTTCTTTAAATTCCAACCTTATTAAACCGTAATTCTTTCTGTATGGTCAAATTTTTATTTGACCTCAGTGAGAGAGCTGTTAGTGTCAGTACATCACAATGGTGTTCCGACGCACTGTATCGAAGGTGTCTGAGGTGGAGGTGAAGGCTTGCAAGGATTTCGTTGTAGACTTCGACACCAGCTTTGTGGTGGTTGCAACAAACATCTACCCTGGTGTGGCCCCTAAGCAGATTCGACCATTGTTTGAGGAATGTGGACAGATCGACCTGTTTGTGATGCCCGCAAAAGACAACAAAAATGAACACTATGGCTTCGCATACATCCGATACTTTGACGAAGCCTCCTGTGATAAGGCTGTTGGACGATTGGATGGTGACAGCATTGGCCGCAGCCGAAAATCAACTAACAAGCTGGAAGTTAACTACTACAGTGCCCATGGTACCTTGAACAACCTTGACCGCCAAGCTGCTGAGTTCATTGTTCTATCCAATGTTGCCGACCAACAACCCGCCTCTATCCTTAAGAAGACCAACGTACTCACTACCGTTGCCAAGTCAGTTACCTTCAATTATGACAATTTGGGCGACATCAGGGAGCGCGAAACTTCCACAGCTACTTACACTCTGTCTGTACCTCCCAACCAATGAATCTAACTCAACTGCTGCCATCGAATAAGAAAATGTCACCAATAGTTGTACCTCTGGGAACCTGGAGGGCGGCACCAACCCTGATGAAGGCTCAGTAATATCTACCATATTATTTAAACACTTATAACACATATAACATCATCCATCATCACTACATATAACACCATCCATCATCACTACATATAACACCATCTATCATCACTACATATAACATCATCCATCATCACTACAGATCGGTAGAGTAGTTTTCGAGATTCTCGTGCGGACACACAAGCAAACACACACACACACACACAAACAGACATACTTCTTTGTTTTATATCGATAGAAGATAGATCATCACTACATATAACACCGCCCATCATCACTACATATAACATCATCCATCATCACTACATATAACACCACCCATCATCACTACATATAACATCATCCATCATCACTACATATAACATCATCCATCATCACTACATATATTACCATCCATCATCACTACATATAACATCATCCATCATCACTACATATAACACCATCCATCATCACTACATATAACATCATCCATCATCACTACATATAACACATCCATCACTACATATAACACCATCCATCATCACTACATATAACACCATCCATCATCACTACAGATCGGTATAGTAGTTTCCGAGATTCTCGTGCGGACACACAAACACACACACAAACAAAAATACATACTTCTTTGTTTTATATATATAGATACAAGAAACAAAAATCTTTAATTATTTATTAATTGTAAGTTTTAAGGTTTTCCTGGAACCATTGGCGGGAAATAAGGACACTTGAACCTTGAAAACTTACTGTCGTCATAATTATTTATAATAAACCTGTCGATGTTTATTTCCGGGTTAAAGTAAATGCAAGGTTTTGTCTGGACTATTATCATATAGACAGTTGCTGGTTGACGATACTGAAGGCCTATACAGGTGTGTGGTGCTTGTGCTTGGTGATGCTTCGTTTATGAGAGATAATCCCAGGAGTGAACTTTGTTCTGAAAGGACAAACAAAAAAAGTCATTAGTTATCGTTGTCTCGGAAGTGTTTATATGTCGGTCACTCTTGTGTTGTCGATGTGTCCACCCCACAGAGTTATTGCGTGAAGTGACACATTAGACTTCAATTAAAGATCCTCTCCTCTCCATATGGAAGCTGTTCACACCTCTTGACAGTATTTGGTCTGACATTTAGTTATAAAGGTCGTTTTTTGTCTAGTTCATCTTCCTATGAAAATTAACAATTCATATCACGTTTTAAAGTTGTATGTTCTTCAAGCCAATTAACACAGTACAGGTAACACCAGAGTCAGGCAGGTACAGTGTTAAGCGTCATGGTCTACTGCTGTCTTACTGAGTAACGATGATGAAGTAAAGTGGGAAATGACTTTGCCATGAGAGAGGAGAGGAAAGAGAGAAGGAAAGAATAGAAACGGGAAGTAAAGTAGTAAGGAGTAATAGCAGGTGGGCTGTCCACCTAGCTGAGTCGAGGTGATTGGTTGGGGTGGTGGCCATACACAGCACGCTCCTGCTCGCTCAAGGGAGGCTGGGGTGGGGGGAGCTAAGCTAGTTAGGCATTCAGTACTGTATTGTGTGTTAATTTATGTAAGTTAAATGGTGGTGTTATTTTTTCATGTATTGTATAAAGTGAGTCTCTTTTTTATATAATAACTCACCTGAAGTGTCGCCCCAGGAAAAGGTAACAGAGACCATAATGACACAGGTAGATTGTCACTCCCCTCGCTGCCCAGCGTATCCCACCTGAAGATTAACCATCCCGGCGATACCTGGGTGGGGGGCTTAAGTATAATATATACTCTTATATAATAATGTTGATGCTATAATACACTGGCAGTCATAGTACAGTACATGTGTTGCCTTTATTGAGTTGAGTTTTGTATTTTTAGAAAAAGAGAGAGAAATCTGAGCAACATAATATGGAGAGAGAGAGAGAGAGAGTGTATTACATTGCCACACCTGATTCCTTCCTGGTGTATATTTTTACCACCTCTGGTACAACTGTGTCTCTTGCCGATCTATTTTGCACTGTCGCTTCCTGCCTTTCATCTTCCACCTTTCATCTTCTCCTTCATCTTCTTCTCCCCATCGTCTTTCTCCTCCATCTTACCCCTTCATCTTCCCTCCCTTCTTCCTCCCTTCCATCTCTCCCATTCATTTCTTCCCCCTTCATCTTCCTTTCCCCTTTATTTTACCCCTCCATCTTCCCTCCTTTTACCTTCCTCCTTCGGTCTTCTCCTTTCTTTTCCACCAATCTCCTTACCTTCCACTGCTGTCTTAGTCCATTACTGTTTTAAGAAATTTAGTTTTTTCAAGGATTTCGATATTTCATTCACTTACAATTCTTTTTTGTTTTAATTTCATTTTCTCACTCCTGATTCAAGTGATTCAAGAGATGCAGATAATTTGAAATATCCAGCCCTTATAATGTCTTTAGTGCCTCTTAAACTTGGGTAAATATTATTCCATTAGATTTATAAACAAATACACGACTCAGACACGTTGGTATTATAATCACAAAGCAAAGATATCGAGAAGTTGTGACGCTTCATCTGTACAACCAGTTGAGAATAAACTTTCCTTCTCTAAAAGTTACAAGAAATGAGGGAGAGTTTCTCGCCAGGGGGCGCAGCGCTGTGAGAGAAAAATTAAATAAGCCTGATTAGCTAAGAAGACGACCAGGGGTAAGAAATGGTCCGTCTTGAGGATGTGGTTCAGGAGGTGAGGTGAAGATATAAACCTCGAAGACGTCATAAAACACAGAGATGACACTATTTCTAACCTTCCCAAGTCTCTGGTGGGTGGCAAGTGATCACCAACATGAAATACACCAACATGAAATACACCAAAATGAAATACACCAACATGAAATGCGCCAAAATGAAATAGAAGATGCCAAGTGAGGTTGATTATGACTCAGACAGTAACCATAGCAGGACCTAAAAACAGCCAAGACTGTTCTAAAAGGAGAACTTAAATTATAATTTCTGCCCAAGAGTGCGAGTGAGTGAACTTTAATTTCCATTATAGTACAGTATAAAACTTTAATGAGTTTATCTTCAACGTGATCTTAAATTTTAGTGGGTGAATTTTTTCATTGGATAATTAAGTCTTTGAGAATAACATTTTAAGGCGGCCATTTAGTGTCATCATGCTGTAAGATGTAGATACGCTCCAAAAAGTATGTTTACGATTTTGTGTTGGACGATATGACACAACAGACAAAGGATTTTGACGACCCTACCGAGACAACAGGAGTCACAGTGTTCATTTTGAAATTCATCGGTCTCCTCCATAAAGGCACTTTTGGAGTGTTTGTTTACAACTCCTAGTGGTTAATGTGATGCAGCAGTGTACAGCTCATAGTCCATAAGGTGTTTCTTAGGCCAGACCCTTGAGAGTACAGTGGGTAACCACTACTCACCTGCCTTACACACTCCCTGATGCTTTTGTTAGATGTTGAAACAGGAACTGTGGATCAACCTGTACAGCTTCTCCTTTTACTTTCACACAAACAATAGATTTAACATGTTGCCTAAGTACTTTGATGAAACAATAAGCACAAATGTGTTATCGTCATGATCCGCCTTATGTGATTATATTGCCAGTTGATGTGGGCCCGACCTTGTTTTGACACACTGACTGGCCTCGTGTTAATTTATTCTCACTTAACATACTTTTTTCGTACCTGAACTCCTCGACCGAACGCTCGAAAGTTTGTAGAGAAGTTGAAACGGGTCTTATTGATATTCGTGTAGGCAGATTGATAGAGGTCCCAGCAATAAGAGAGTACAGCCGGGTCCTGCTGGAGACACTGAACACATTTCAGTTATTACATCTGGAAATACACGATCACTCACCAAAGAAAACGAAGACAATTTTACCAACTAATATGGTCGAGTTCTGTAGATATGGGCCACAGCTCACGTACGGTCGCTATCTGATCTTCTCGACCAGTGTAACAAGAAAGATCTTTACAAACACTATAATATGTAGTCAACGTGCAGTGACTTAGTAATAACTTATTGCTCCTTTGATTCAAGTGTTCGACAACAAGCCGAATATGTTCCCTCTGTTCCTTTGACTATCTTGTGTGTACGATCTTGTGGACTGGGGCGTGATCACGATCAATGGTTGTCCCACTCACTCACTCACTAGGTTTCCTGCCATCTCTTACCCATGAAATTAGATTAAATCTGCCCTGTCGTATCCTCTTTACCTAGCCTATCCCCCCTTGTCTCTATTAACCTTAATATATCATCACTCTCTCTCCCCTACTCTCCTTCCCTGCTTCCTCTACCACTATCTCCACCTCCTCTTTCCTTCCCCTTCCACAATTATTATATCCTCATATCTATGTCTGTCATTCTCTTTATCTGTTCCTACTTCTTTCACTATATCTCTCTATCCCCTCAGCCTAAATCACAATGGCTACAAGAACGAGAGCTTGTGTTGGTAAAAGAGGAATTTTTGAACACCATAACAAATGTATATTTTTTGATGACTTAGGGAGAACGTGTGGCGTGATTAGTGTAGAAGAGGAGATTGTCACACCCTTCTACCCAGTTTTGTTAGTCTCTTATGCCCCACCCTGCCAGTCCTCATACCCTACCCTTCTGGTTCCTCATACCCTACCCTGTTAGTCCCTCATACCCTACCATGTTAATCCCTCATACCCTACCATTCCAGTCCCTCATATTCCACCCTACCAGATCCTCATACCTCACCCTTCCAGCCTGTCTTTGTGTCCCAACCAAATTAAGTTCTGTAAAAATCTACCTGATGTCTTTCGCCTTCCCTTACCATCATCTCCCAATTGGTTGTCTTGTAAATAGTAGATCGATGCCCTGGAGTCTCTGGTAGTTTCAATAAGTCTGGAGCCCAACTCATTAAGGAACTTCAGGGTGCTGTCATGCTGGGGAGGGAGGGAGAGGGAGCTGCATTATGCTGTCATGCAGGGGAGGGAGGGAGAGGGAGCTGCATTATGTTGTCATGCTGGGGAGGGAGGGAGAGGGAGCTGCATAATGTTGTCATGCTGGGGAGGGAGGGAGAGGGAGCTGCATTATACTGTCATGCTGAGGAGGAAGGGAGGGAGAGGGAGCTGCATTATGCTGTCATGCTGGGGAGGGAGGGAGAGGGAGCTGCATTATGTTGACATGCTGGGGAGGGAGGGAGAGGGAGCTGCATAATGTTTTCATGCTGGGTAGGGAGTGAGAGGGAGCTGCATTATCCTGTCATGCTGGGGAGAGAGTGAGAGGGAGTTGCATTATGTTGTCATGCTGGGGAGGGAGGTAGAGGGAGCTGCATTATGCTGTCATGTCGGGGAGGGAGGGAGAGGAGGTCGCATTATGCTGCATGCTGCATTAATATGATGCAGCATAACTTCAGCAGTCTCACTACAGCTTTGTATGTTTACTGTATGTTTACAGTCGAATGAAAACCTGAGAGACTACTCAATATAAGTCCTTTCATTATCATTGTCACGGACACGGACACAAGAATTCAATGGATCTAAGTAACGAAAATAAGGAATAATTTAAGTTGTTGTCAAAGATTTTCATATGATTATTGTTTATAACTGAAGGTCTTGGAACTATTTTATCACAACAAAGAAATATAATGCAGTAAAACATGGACAGTGACAGTCACAAACTGTGACATAGAGAACATCCAAGATACAGGAAGACAAACAATAGTAAAATGACAAGGACAGTCATGAGGACACTGAAGGTGAAACTAACAAAAGATACCTGGAGGAGTTGTTATAAATATTGATTTATGTTTTTAACTTTTTGTACTTTTTTGAAGATTTTGTTTTCTCCATAATACAAAAATATCGGTTAATATTCGTTTTTATTCCAATAGGTATTTGGCATTTTTTTACCATTATCACTAGGATTATTTTCAGGTTAGGTCAGGTGAGGTCAGGTAAGGTAGGTTAAAGAATACCAAAATACAAAAAAAATAAAAATATCTACCAATTGGGGAAATTGGGATGAAAAATTTTTTTTACCCAATTTTCTCCAAGAGGTGTAAGATGATCTTGCAGCTTCATACAAATTCACTAAACAACAATAATAATCCAAGAGTTAGTAAGGCATCACCTGGTCATGTTAAGCCCACCTGGCGAAGATAAACATGTTGGTAATGTTTGTATCGTGACTGAACCACCTCACACAGCAGCCCTGAGGCTTTAGGCCACTGACTTAAGTGCTTACATTATACAAAATAACGCTCTGTAATGGCCGATGATGCTGTTTGGTTGTCTAATTGTAGTTTCCAACACGGTAATTACAGCAGGTATCTTTTTATTATCCTGCCATTAAAATAATTAAGTGAATTTATAGACTTACGTAACATCATGAAAGTATAAACCGATGAATTAAAATTAAATAATTATCTTATAAAACAACTAATCTATTTAATTTTCCTTTGAGAGTTAAAGGGATAAAATACACACTAACTGGAGTCTAACTAACCTGGTGTGACTCCTCTCCGCCCCACCAACACATAATCATCCACTCCAGGTAACCTTACACCGCCTAATGGAGCCAAACCTAATAGAATCACACCGAACTTATCCAAATAAACTTTTCAGTGGGTAACCTTGACTCTACCACACCTTGGCTTTAGACGCTAGTATAAGTCTGGCTGGAGGGACCATAGTCATTATAAGGGAAGCTTTTTAATAATAGCCATTACCTGCCTCCCGTTAACACTCATGAAATGTTCCTAAAATTAAACAAACTACAATTAAATCCAAATCCTTTTGAATATTTACATAATTTACTGGAGTGTTTCATTATGTTAGTGTGGGGGGCGTTTGTTGTGGCCGGGACTCCTCTTCAGATAATATAAATACAGATAATGTTGTTTTAATAAGTAATCTCTTAATGAAAATGTAGAGAAAATTGGTCAACAAATCTTAACAGTTATCCTGATTTCTTAAAGAACAATAGAGGAATAAGAAGAGGAGGAGGAGGGAAAGAAAAGAAAGCATAAAGAAAACAATATAACAAAGATGAACAACAGAGAAAAAATGAAGAGCAAGATGAAAGAAACTTAGACTGATCAAAAAGACGTATAACAATCTGATTAAAACTAATCACTATATTAGATCAGATCAGATCAGATCAAGGGTAGGTTAGTTTTGGTTAGATAAGGTCAGGTTAGGCTGGGCTAGGCTAGGCTAGGCTAGGCTAGACTTGTTTTACACAAGGTTAGGTTAGGTTAGGTTAGGTCAGGTTAGACTAGGCTAGCCTAGGCCAAGGTGGGTGGAGCTTTGCTGACGTCAGCAGGCAGACTTCCTCGCCTACCTCTCACCTCTTATAAACAGAACATTTTATGGTTCTATATACTGTACTTTGTTATCTCAGTATCTCACATAGAAAATAATACTAATAGAGAGTTTAATCTTGCATATAACTTTAGCTAAGGACACCAGTCAGTGTGGTGGGTGAATCACAGAAGGAAAGGTTAAAAGAAAAACAATGTATTTCAGTTATAGTCTTGTATTTAAATAACTGCAGCTTAAGATAGGGTAATGATGACTATATATACAGTTGCCTACAGGAGTTCTTTTCCTCCCTGTTTGTCCATTATACTAATAATGTAGACATGAGGTGACAGGAGTTATGACTTCATATGATAAGTGTTACAGCCACTGACAACAGATATCAGATTATGGGTGGTGGGGGGGGGGCAGTTAGAGCAGGTGATCACAGGTGCTGCCTTTGCCTCCAGGTGTGAGTGATGTGACAGGAATTATGACCTCACAAGACAAGTGTTACCTTCACTGACACTTGTTTCATCAAAAGATTAAACACGTAGACGTTTACAGTCATCCATAGACTCACATTTATGGTACAACAGTTGCAGAAGTGCATGCAACACACCTGGTTCCACATTGAGCTGAGACTCCCACGATGCAGTGTACTGATAGATGGGAAACGAAATTGACTTCTATCAGGCAAGTAGTGATAAGCTTTCGGGCTTAAGCTGCGAAAGGTCAGTACTCGACTGATATCCTCCTCAGACCAGTATATTATAGGGACACCAGTTGAGAAAAAAATAACTTGGGAAGAGAAAAAAAACTACTAAAAACATCATTAGTCGCAGCAGTAGCCTTGATAAAAGTATTTTCTCTTTGGTCTTGCAAATAAATCCTCTCCTTCTCCCATCCTTTTTTTTTCTCAGTGAGAGTAACATCTCTCTCCCTCCTTACATCATCCAGTTCACGTTGTAAATCCACAGTGATCAGAACTGGTCTCTCTTCCTCTGACTTGTCTGCTACTATTAATGTTCCTATGTCCAATAGGGCAGAGAGAGAGAGAGAGAATTGTAACTATGTACAATTGCCTACAGGATAACCTTTCCTCCCTGTTGTGCTCATTATATTAATAATGTAGACATTAGGTGAGGTTCTTAGATTAGACTTTTTGTGCAAGAGATAGGAAACGTAGGACTTAGGTGTGTTCTCCTGTGGCTGGGATAGGGCATGTAGCTGAGAGGATAGATAGAGTCTTGTCAGGGGAAGTACCAATCCGGTAGTGTGTCTTAGAGTAGGAGGCAACGACATAGGAAAGGTTAGGAGTGAGGAACTTTTCAGCAGGTATAGGGAGGCATTAGGGAAGATTAGTGATAGGGTAGGGAACCCAATAGTATGTGGTGTCTCGTCTAGAAGAGGAGTTGGCGGTGAAAGGCTGTCCAAGGCAATTGCTATAAATTACCGACTGGAATAAAAAAAACATTGTGTAAGCAATGGTTGGGCGTTCATTGATAACTGGCGACGATTCTACGGCAACGACTACCTGTACAGTCGTGACGGGGTACACTTGTCTGGAGCGTGAAATTGTCACTCCGAAGGGGAAGTTTCGCCAGTAGATAGAGGGGAGTATAATTGGTTACTCAGAACAAGGGGTAAAACAGGACCAGGGAAGGGTAGGTTTAAATGTGTACTATACAAACAGTAGGAGCATTAGAAATAAAATAGACTTGCTGAGAGCGGTTGTATGTGCTGAGAATGTAGACGTCATAGTAGCCACCTAAACCTGGATGAATCTGGCGAGCAAGAACTTTTTATCTGAGTAACACAAAGAAGGGTACAACCTTTTTCACAAGGACAGGGAAGGTAGGAAGGGGGGAGGAGTTGCACTCTTCGTCAGAGATACATTAAAATGGTGCATTAATAATACAATAAAGGGAGAAATAGGAACTGAGTCTGTATGGGTAGAAATGGCAGAAAGAAGCGAAAACTAATTATGGGAGTGATTTACCGGCCCCCAAGTCTTGGGAAAGAAGCAACTCAGCCCATATGGCAGGAAATGAGTAGGGCAGCAATATACAACAACCTATGCATTATGGGGGATTTCAACTTTAGAAATATTGACTGGGACAACATTGTAGGTGACTATGAATCTGAAGACTTCCTAGACGCAGTATAGGAAAATTTTTTGAATCAACTAATTACAGAACCTACTAGAGGTGACAATATATTAGACCTAGTATGAACAAATAAAGAAAATATTATCAGAGATATCACA
>NW_024736825.1:0-4594 GCF_018991925.1 Homarus americanus
TATTTGATTGCATTATCCCAGGTTAAGGGGGGTTGTCTAAGGTTCTTATAGTCTAATAAACAATTCATCATGACCAAATACAGTATCTAACACAGGGGGTCCGGGGGCGCAGCCCCCGGTTAGCAACTAACCATTTGATTGCATTATCCACGATACCGCGTATTGCATTATCTCTGAGAATAGTTAGCAATTATCCATTTGATTGCATTATCCCAGGTTAAGGGGGGTTGTGTGTGGTTCCATATCACCAAATTTATTAAAAAACTCTACGTCAGGCTAAACAGTTTAGGCTAGATAGTGGTGGCTGCTTGGATTATTTCTTTGTCTCTTATTGACTTCGGGTGGCTAACCTCTATAAAATTGAGGACACCAATAGACTTTGTACTAAGGTTAGGTTAAACAGACACTTGGAGCAGGCCGCTACACACTTTTGCTGTAATGGAGTATTTCGCCATCGGGGAGCGTGACGAAACCTCCGGCGCAAGTAGTGGTTAGGTTAGGTAGTTGCCTGTATTATTATTCTATAAAATTTAAGGTCCCCCGTTAGAATTTACCACGGTCAGGCTAAACAGTTTAGGCTAGATAGTGGTGGCTGCTTGGATTATTTCTGTCTCTTATTGACTTCGGGTGGCTAACCTCTATAAAATTGAGGACACCAATAGACTTTGTACTAAGGTTAGGTTAAACAGATACTTGGAGCAGGCAGCTACACACTTTTGCTGTAATGGAGTATTTCGCCATCGGGGAGCGTGACGAAACCTCCGGCGAAAGTAGTGGTTAGGTTAGGTAGTTGCCTGTATTATTATTCTATAAAATTTAAGGTCCCCCGTTAGACTTTACCACGGTCAGGCTAAACAGTTTAGGCTAGATAGTGGTGGCTGCTTGGATTATTTCTTTGTCTCTTATTGACTTCGGGTGGCTAACCTCTATAAAATTGAGGACACCAATAGACTTTGTACTAAGGTTAGGTTAAACAGACACTTGGAGCAGGCCACAACACACTTTTGCTGTAATGGAGGATTTCGCCATCGGGGAGCGTGACGAAACCTCCGGCGAAAGTAGTGGTGGCTGCCTGTATATCTCTATAAAATTTAGGCCGCCAATAGACTTTACACCAAGGTTGGCTGCTTGGATTATTTCTTTCTGTCTCTTATTGACTTAGCCTCTATAAAATTGTGGACACCAATAGACTCTGTACTAAGGTTAGGTTAAACAGACACTGTAACGGAGGATTTCGCCATCGGGGGGCGTGACGAAACCTCCAGCGGTGTGGACTGCACCACGGTTAGGTTAGGTAGTAGTGGCTGTCTGGGTTATTTCTTTGTCTTACTCAGGCTGGCAAGCCTCGCTAAAACTTTAGGACACCAATACACTCTCTTCTGCTGCTACCAAGAATGGACGTTTCATCTCATCCTCCTCGGTGTGTTGGATCATTTGGTGTGCTCGGCCTGGTGCCAGCTGGCTTGGTCTCCCAGGCCCGGGTGTGCAGAGTTTCCTGCAGTGTGCCATCAGTGAAACCCCCGATTGACACGTCTCCCATTCAGTGCAGTTTCTTGCAGTATGTAACCAGTCATTTTGATGACTTGGGTCTCCCAGTTCAGGTGTGCAAGTTCTGTAGTATGCTCATTAAATCTGACCCCCGATTGACTTTGACGGTCTCCCATTCGGGTGTGCAAGTTTCTGTGGTATGCTATCAAATCGATCCCCGATTGACTTTGACGGTCTCCCATTCGGGTGTGCAAGTTTCTGTAGTATGCTATTAAATCGACCCCCGATTGACGTTGACGGTCTCCCATTCGGGTGTGCAAGTTTCTGTAGTATGCTATTAAATCGACCCCCGATTGACTCTGACGGTCTCCCATGCGGGTGTGGAACTTCTTTGGTATGTTGTATAATATGACCGAGGTGCCCCTACCCCTTAGTGTAGTGAAATAGTTCCATCCAGCGTACAAGGGCGGACGCTTTCACGACCGTCTCCCACTCTGACGGTCTCCCATTCGGGTGTGCAAGTTCTCTTGGTGCATTTGAAGTATGAGTTGAGTTTAATGAAGTTGATTTCGTCATAGGCACGGTGCTGTGCTGTGCTGTGCCATCGACAACACCAATAAGGAAGGGGCATCTATTTTTACTTAGGCTAGCATACCTAAGTTAAAGCAAACTCCCCTTGCCAATACAAGAAGGAAGAGGATTTCTTATAGTCTAATAAACAATTCATCATGACCAAATACAGTATCTAACACAGGGGGTCGGGGGGCGCAGCCCCCGGTTAGCAACTAACCATTTGATTGCATTATCTCTGAGAATAGTTAGCAATTATCCATTTGATTGCATTATCCCAGGTTAAGGGGGGTTGTGTGTGGTTCCATATCACCAGATTTATTAAAAAACTCTACGTCAGGCTAAACAGTTTAGGCTAGATAGTGCGATACGATACGAAGTCATTAGTTAAGAGGTGAAAGAAGATTATTAGGAATTGAAGAAAAAGGTGGTGAAACTGAAATACAGTAGGAGTAGAAAGAATCTGGGCTCAACCAGATCGCTTCATCTTTCTTATTGGTGTTTTGTCTTTGTTCTGCTCCCTTGGGTCGTCAGACCTTTGTATTAATATTGGTTTATTTATATAATGCTGCTTATTATTATTATTTTTGTTATTGTTGGAGTTAGTGAGCCCGCCCAGGTCCTTGTGTAACTGGGTGGGTAGTCACATTTTTTTTTGGTGTTAGTTAAGTGTTGGTTGTATTTAGTCTAAAGGTACACTGTATGCCCAGGT
Source organism: Homarus americanus (assembly GCF_018991925.1). Lineage (NCBI taxonomy): Eukaryota > Metazoa > Arthropoda > Malacostraca > Decapoda > Nephropidae > Homarus > Homarus americanus. The sequence continues at coordinate 2,771 of NW_024736825.1, forward strand.
TCTTAGTGGAGCTGGTTAATTACGCTCTCTCATCTTTATTCCTCTAGTAATGTTTTATGTATTATGCTATTAAATCGACCCCGATCGGCTTTGTGGTCTCCCCATTGGTGTGCAAGTTTCTGTAGTATGCTATTAATCGACCCCCGATTGACTTTAGCGGTCTCCCATTCCGGGTGTGCAAGTTTCTGTAGTATGCTATTAAATCGACCCCCGATTGACTTTGCGGTCTCCCATTAAGATTGTGCAAGTTTCTGTAGTATGCTATCCGTCGACCCCGATTGGCTTTGACGGTCTCCCATTCGGGTGTACAAGTTTCTGTAGTATGCTATCAAATCGACCCCGATTGACTTTGACGGTCTCCCATTCCCGGGTGTGCAAGTTTCTGTAGTATGCTATTAAATCGACCCCGATTCCGGCTTGACAGTCTCCCATTCGGGTGTGCAAGTTCTCTTGGTGCATTTGAAGTATGAGTTGAGTTTAATGAAGTTGATCTCGTCATAGGCACGGTGCTGTGCTGTGCTGTGCCATCGACAACACCAATAAGGAAGGGGCATCTATTTTTACTTAGGCTAGCATACCTAAGTTAAAGCAAACTCCCCTTGCCAATACAAGAAGGAAGAGGATTTCTTATAGTCTAATAAACAATTCATCATGACCAAATACAGTATCTAACACAGGGGGTCCGGGGGCGCAGCCCCCGGTTAGCAACTAACCATTTGATTGCATTATCTCTGAGAATAGTTAGCAATTATCCATTTGATTGCATTATCCCAGGTTAAGGGGTGTTGTGTGTGGTTCCATATCACCAGATTTATTAAAAAACTCTACGTCAGGCTAAACAGTTTAGGCTAGATAGTACGATACGATACGAAGTCATTAGTTAAGAGGTGAAAGAAGATTATTAGGAATTGAAGAAAAGGTGGTGAAACTGAAATACAGTAGGAGTAGAAAGAATCTGGGCTCAACCAGATCGCTTCATCTTTCTTATTGGTGTTTTGTCTTTGTTCTGCTCCCTTGGGTCGTCAGACCTTTGTATTAATATTGGTTTATTTATATAATGCTGCTTATTATTATTATTTTTGTTATTGTTGGAGTTAGTAAGCCCGCCCAGGTCCTTGTGTAACTGGGAGGGTAGTCACATTTTTTTTTGGTGTTAGTTAAGTGTTAGTTGTGTTAGTCTAAAGGTACACTGTATGCCAGGTTCTTAGTGGAGCTGGTTGGTCACTCTCATCTTTATTCCTCTAGTAATGTTTTATGTAGTATGCTATTAAATCGACCCCCGATTGACTTTGACGGTCTCCCATTCGGGTGTGCAAGTTTCTGTAGTATGCTATTAAATCGACCCCCGATTGACTTTGACGGTCTCCCATTCGGGTGTGCAAGTTTCTGTAGTATGCTATCAAATCGACCCCCGATTGACTCTGACGGTCTCCCATGCGGGTGTGGAACTTCTTTGGTATGTTGTATAATATGACCGAGGTGCCCCTACCCCTTACTATAGTGAAATAGTGCCATCCAGCGTACAAGGGCAGACGCTTTCACGACCGTCTCCCACTCGGTATGTGCAGGTTCTCTGATCATTTTGTATAGTATGCTATTAAATCGACCCTGACTGTGACGGTCTCCCATTCGGGTGTGCAAGTTTTCTTGGTGCATTTGAAGTATGAGTTGAGTTTAATGAAGTTGATTTCGTCATAGGCACGGTGCTGTGCTGTGCTGTGCCATCGACAACACCAATAAGGAAGGGGCATCTATTTTTACTTAGGCTAGCATACCTAAGTTAAAGCAAACTCCCTTTGCCAATACAAGAAGGAAGAGGATTTC
>NW_024736826.1:0-7881 GCF_018991925.1 Homarus americanus
TCTATGATAATCTACTTCGCAAAATTACGTAATATTTCCCCCAAAATTCGAAAATCTACTTCCCCGAAAAGTGGATAATCTACTTTCCCGAAAAGTAGAAAATCTATCTACTTTTCGGAAAAGTAGATAACCAACTTTCCCGGAAAGTAGATATTTCCCATTTTTTATGATACAAATTTCCCGTTTTCTATGATAATCTACTTCGCAAAATTAGGTAATATTTCCCCCCAAATTCGAAAATCTGCTTCCCCGAAAATTCGATAATCTACTTTCCCGAAAAGTAGAAAATCTATCTACTTTTTGGGAAAGTAGATAACCAACTTTCCCGGAAAGTAGATATTTCCCGTTTTTTATGATACAAATTTCCCGTTTTCTATGATAATCTACTTCGCAAAATTAGGTAATATTTCCCCCCAAATTCGAAAATCTACTTCCGCGAAAAGTCGATAATCTACTTTCCCGAAAAGTAGAAAATCTATCTACTTTTTGGGAAAGTAGATAACCAACTTTCCCGGAAAGTAGATATTTCCCATTTTTTATGATACAAATTTACCGTTTTCTATGATAATCTACTTCGCAAAATTAGGTAATATTTCCCCCAAAATTCGAAAATCTACTTCCCCGAAAAGTCAATAATCTACTTTCCCGAAAAGTAAAAAATCTATCTACTTTCGGGAAAGTAGATAACCAACTTTCCCGGAAAGTAGATATTTCCCATTTTTTATGATACAAATTTTCCGTTTTCCATGATAATCTACTTCGCAAAATTAGGTAATATTTCCCCCAAAATTCGAAAATCTACTTCCCCGAAAAGTCGATAATCTACTTTCCCGAAAAGGAGAAAATCTGTCTACTTTTCAGGAAGGTAGATAACCAACTTTCCCGGAAAGTAGATATTTCCCGTTTTTTATGATACAAATTTCCCGTTTTCTATGATAATCTACTTCGCAAAATTAGGTAATATTTCCCGCAAAAATTCGAAAATCTACTTCCCCGAAAAGTCAATACTCTACTTCCCGAAAAGTAGAAAATCTATCTACTTTTCGGGAAAGTAGATAACCAACTTTCCCGGAAAGTAGATAACCAATTTTCCCGGAAAGTAGATATTTCCCATTTTTTATGATACAAATTTCTCGTTTTCTATGATAATCTACTTCGCAAAATTACGTAATATTTCCCCCCAAATTCGAAAATCTACTTCCCCGAAAAGTCGATAATCTACTTTCCCGAAAAGTAGTAAATCTATCTACTTTTCGGGAAAGTAGATACCCAACTTTCCCGGAAAGTAGATATTTCCCATTTTTTATGATACAAAGTTCCCGTTTTCTATGATAATCTACTTCGCAAAATTAGGTAATATTTCCCCCAAAATTCGAAAATCTACTTCCGAGAAAAGTCGATAATCTACTTTCCCGAAAAGTAGAAAATCTATCTACTTTTCAGGAATGAATATCTTTCGGAAAGTAGATGTTCCATTTTTTTTTATGATAGGTTACCGTTTTCTATGATAATCTACTTATAAAGAATTAGGTAATATACCCCCAAAATTCGAAAATCTACTTCCCCGAAAAGGTCGATAATCTACTTTCCCCAGTAAAAATCTAACTCTACTTTCGGGAAGTAGATATCCAACTTTCCCGGAAAGTAGATATTTCATTTTTATGATGCAAATTTCCCGTTTTCCATGATAATCTACTTCGCAAAATTAGGTAATATTTCCCCCAAAATTCGAAAATCTACTTCCCCGAAAAGTCGATAATCTACTTTCCCGAAAAGGAGAAAATCTGTCTACTTTTCAGGAAGGTAGATAACCAACTTTCCCGGAAAGTAGATATTTCCCGTTTTTTATGATACAAATTTCCCGTTTTCTATGATAATCTACTTCGCAAAATTAGGTATATATTTCCCGCAAAAATTCGAAAATCTACTTCCCCGAAAAGTCAATACTCTACTTCCCGAAAAGGAGAAAATCTATCTACTTTTCGGGAAAGTAGATAACCAACTTTCCCGGAAAGTAGATAACCAATTTTCCCGGAAAGTAGATATTTCCCATTTTTTATGATACAAATTTCCCGTTTTCTATGATAATCTACTTCGCAAAATTACGTAATATTTCCCCCCAAATTCGAAAATCTACTTTTGAAAAGTCGATAATCTACTTTCCCGAAAAGTAGAAAATCTATCTACTTTTCGGGAAAGTAGATAACCAACTTTCCGGGAAAGTAGATATTTCCCAGTTTTTATGATACAAATTTCCCGTTTTCTATGATAATCTACTTCGCAAAATTACGTAATATTTCCCCCCAAATTCGAAAATCTGCTTCCCCCGAAAAGTCGATAATCTACTTTCCCGAAAAGTAGAAAATCTATCTACTTTTCCGGGAAGTGAACTAACCAACTTTCCCGGAAAGTAGATATTTCCCATTTTTTATGATACAAATTTCCCGTTTTCTATGATAATCTACTTCGCAAAATTAGGTAATATTTCCCCCCAAATTCGAAAATCTGCTTCCCCGAAAAGTCGATAATCTACTTTCCCGAAAAGTAGATAGATTTTCTACTTTTTTGGAAAGTAGATAACCAACTTTCCCGGAAAGTAGATATTTCCCATTTTTTACGATACAAATTTCCCGTTTTCTATGATAATCTTCGTCGCAAAATTAGGTAATATTTCCCCCAAAATTCGAAAATCTACTTCCCCGAAAAGTCAATAATCTACTTTCCCGAAAAGTAGAAAATCTATCTACTTTTCGGGAAAGTAGATAACCAACTTTCCCGGAAAGTAGATATTTCCCATTTTTTATGATACAAATTTCCCGTTTTCTATGATAATCTATTTCGCAAAATTAGGTCATTTTTCCCCCAAAATTCGAAAATCTACTTCCCCGAAAAGTCGATAATTTACTTTCCCGAAAATTAGAAAAGCTATCTACTTTTTGGGAAAGTAGATAACCAACTTTCCCGGAAAGTAGATATTTCCCATTTTTTATGATACAAATTTCCCGTTTTCTATGATAATCTACTTCGCAAAATTAGGTAATATTTCCCCCAAAATTTGAAAATCTACTTCCCCGAAAAGTCGATAATCTACTTTCCCGAAAAGTAGAAAATCTGTCTACTTTTCGGGAAAGTAGATAACCAACTTTCCCGGAAAGTAGATATTTCCCATTTTTTATGATACAAATTTCCCGTTTTCTATGATAATCTACTTCGCAAAATTAGGTAATATTTCCCCTAAAATTCGAAAATCTACTTCCCCGAAAAGTCGATAATCTACTTTCCCGAAAAGTAGAAAATATATCTACTTTCCGGGAAATGGGCTCAACAACTCTGATGAATGTTCCGCTGATACAAATTTCCCGTTTTCTTTGATAATCTACTTCCCAAAATTAGGTAATATTTCCCCCAAAATTCAAAAATCTACTTCCCCGTAAAGTCGATAATCTACTTTCCCGAAAAGTAGAAAATCTATCTACTTTTCGGGAAAGTAGATAACCAACTTTCCCGGAAAGGAGATATTTCCCATTTTTTATGATACAAATTTCCGTTTTCTATGATAATCTATTTAGCAAAGTGCGTAATATTTCCTTCAAATTCAATCTAGCCCGAATTAATCTACTTTCCACGAAGTAAAGAAAATCTATCTACTTTCGAGAAAATCAGATAACTCCTTTCGATGAATATTTCCCATTTTTTATGATACAAATTTCCCGTTTTCTAAGATAATCTACTTCGCTAAATTAGGTAATATTTCCCCCAAAATTCGAAAATCTACTTCCCCGAAAAGTCGATAATCTACTTTCCCGAAAAGTAGAAAATCTATCTACTTTTCGGGAAAGTAGATAACCAACTTTCCCGGAAAGTAGATATTTCCCATTTTTTATGATACAAATTTCCCGTTTTCTATGATAATCTACTTCGCCAAATTAGGTAATATTTCCCCCAAAATTCGAAAATCTACTCCCACGAAAAGTCGATAATCTACTTTCCCGAAAAGTAGAAAATCTATCTACTTTTCGGAAAAGTAGATAACCAACTTTCCTGGAAAGTAGATATTTCCCATTTTTTATGATGCAAATTTCCCGTTTTCTATGATAATCTACTTCGCAAAATTAGGTAATATTTCCCCCAAAATTCGAAAATCTACTTCCCCGAAAAGTCGATAATCTACTTTCCCGAAAAGTAGAAAATCTATCTACTTTTCGGGAAGTAGATAACCAACTTTCACGGAAAGTAGATATTTCCCATTTTTTATGATACAAATTTCCCGTTTTCTATGATAATCTACTTTGCAAAATTAGGTAATATTTCCCCCAAAATTCGAAAATCTACTTCCCCAAAAAGTCGATAATCTACTTTCCCGAAAAGTAGAAAATCTATCTACTTTTCGGGAAAGTAGATATCTTTCGGAGAGTAGATATTTATTTTATATACAATTTTCCGTTTTCCTACCGATAATCTACTTCATAAAATTACGTAATATTTAAATTCGAAAATCTACTTTTGAAAAGTCGATCTCTTAGTAAAATCTATCTACTTTTCGGGAAAGTGGATAACCAACTTTCCCGGAAAGTAGATATTTCCCATTTTTTATGATACAAATTTCCCGTTTTCTATGATAATCTACTTCCCAAAATTAGGTAATATTTCCCCGAAAATACGAAAATCTACTTTTCCAAAAAGTCGATAATCTACTTTCCCGAAAATTCGAAAATCTATCTACTTTTCGGGGAAGTAGATAACCAACTTTCCCGGAAAGTCGATATTTCCATTTTTTATGATACAAATTTCCCGTTTTCTATGATAATCTGCAAAATTAGGTAATATTTTAAATTCCAATCTACTTTGAAAAGTCCATAATCTACTTTCCCGAAAAGTAGAAAAGCTATCTACTTTTCGAGAAAGTAGATAACCAACTTTCCAGGAAAGTAGATATTTCCCATTTTTTATGATACAAATTTCCCGTTTTCTATGATAATCTACTTCGCTAAATTAGGTAATATTTCCCCCAAAATTCGAAAATCTACTTCCCCGAAAAGTCGATAATCTACTTTCCCGAAAAGTAGAAAATCTATCTACTTTTCGGGAAAGTAGATAACCAACTTTCCCGGAAAGTAGATATTTCCCATTTTTTATGATACAAATTTTCCGTTTTCTATGATTATCTACTTCGCAAAATTACGTAATATTTCCCCCAAAATACGAAAATCTACTTCCCCGAAAAGTCGATAATCTACTTTCCCGAAAAGTAGAAAATCTATCTACTTTTCGGGAAAGTAGATAACCAACTTTCCCGGAAAGTAGATATTTCCCATTTTTTATGATACAAATTTCCCGTTTTCTATGATTATCTACTTCGCAAAATTAGGTAATATTTCCTCCGAAATTCGAAAATCTACTTCCCAAAAAGTCGATAATCTACTTTCCCGAAAAGTAGAAAAGCTATCTACTTTTCGGGAAAGTAGATAACCAACTTTCCCGGAAAGTAGATATTTCCCATTTTCCATTTTCTATGATAATCTACTTCGCAAAATTACGTAATATTTCCCCCCAAATTCGAAAATCTACTTCCCCGAAAAGTCGATAATCTACTTTCCCAAAAAGTAGAAAATCTTTCTACTTTTCGGGAAAGTAGATAACCAACTTTCCCGGAAAGTAGATATTTCCCATTTTTTATGACACAAATTTCCCGTTTTCTATGATAATCTACTTCGCAAAATTAGGTAATATTTCCCCCAAAATTCGAAAATCTACTTCCCGAAAAGTCGATAATCTACTTTCCTGAAAAGTAGAAAATCTATCTACTTTTCGGGAAAGTAGATAACCAACTTTCCCGGGAAGTATATATTTCCCGTTTTTTATGATACAAATTTCCCGTTTTCTATGATAATCTACTTCGCAAAATTAGGTAATATTTCCCCCAAAATTCGAAAATCTACTTCCCGAAAAGTCGATAATCTACTTTCCCGAAAAGAAGAAAATCTGTCTACTTTTCAGAAAAGTAGATAACCAACTTTCCCGGAAAGTAGATATTTCCCGTTTTTTATGATACAAATTTCCCGTTTTCTATGATAATCTACTTCGCTAAATTAGGTAACATTTCCCCCAAAATTCGAAAATCTACTCTCCCGAAAAGTCGATAATCTACTTTCCCGAAAAGTAGAAAATCTATCTACTTTTCGGGAAAGTAGATAACCAACTTTCCCGGAAAGTAGATATTTCCCATTTTTATGATACAAATTTCCCGTTTTCTATGATAATCTGCTTCGCAAAATTAAATTAATATTTCCCCCAAAAATTCGAAATCTACACGAGTCGATAATCTACTTTCGAAATTAGAAAATCTGTCTACTTTTTCGGGAAAGTAGATAACTCTTTCGGAAAGTAGATATTTCCCATTTTTTATGATACAAATTTCCCGTTTTCTATGATAATCTACTTCGCAAAATTAGGTAATATTTCCCCCAAAATTCGAAAACCTACTTCCCCGAAAGTCGATAATCTACTTTCCCGAAAAGTAGAAAATCTATCTACTTTTCGGGAAAGTAGATAACCAACTTTCCCGGAAAGTAGATATTTCCCATTTTTTATGATACAAATTTCCCGTTTTCTATGATAAACTACTTCGCAAAATTAGGTAATATTTCCCCCAAAATTCGAAAATCTTCTTCCCCGAAAAGTCGATAATCAACTTTCACGAAAAGTAGAAAATCTATCTACTTTTCGAGAAAGTAGATAACCAACTTTCCCGGAAAGTAGATATTTCCCATTTTTTATGATACAAATTTCCCGTTTTCTAAGATAATCTACTTCGCTAAATTAGGTAATATTTCCCCCAAAATTCGAAAATCTACTTCCCCGAAAAGTCGATAATCTACTTTTCTCGAAAAGTAGAAAATCTATCTACTTTTCGGGAAAGTAGATAACCAACTTTCCCGGAAAGTAGATATTTCCCATTTTTTATGATACAAATTTCCCGTTTTATATGATAATCTACTTCGCAAAATTAGGTAATATTTCCTCCAAAATTCGAAAATCTACTTCCCCAAAAAGTCGATAATCTACTTTCCCGAAAAGTAGAAAAGCTATCTACTTTTCGGGAAAGTAGATAACTTCTTTCGGAAAGTGAATATTTCCATTTTTATGATACAAATTTCCCGTTTTTCTATATGATAATCTACTTCGCAAAATTAGGTAATATTTCCCCCAAAATTCGAAAATCTACTTCCCCGAAAAGTCGATAATCTACTTTCCCGACAAGTAGAAAATCTGTCTACTTTTCGGGAAAGTAGATAACCAACTTTCCCGGAAAGTAGATATTTCCCATTTTTTATGATACAAATTTCCCGTTTTCTATGATTATCTACTTCGCAAAATTAGGTAATATTTCCCCCAAAATTCGAAAATCTACTTCGCCGAAAAGTCGATAATCTACTTTCCCAAAAAGTAGAAAATCTATCTACTTTTCGGGAAAGTAGATAACCAACTTTCCCGGAAAGTAGATATTTCCCATTTTTTATGATACAAATTTCCCGTTTTATATGATAATCTACTTCGCAAAATTAGGTAATATTTCCTCCAAAATTCGAAAATCTACTTCCCCGAAAAGTCGATAATCTACTTTCCCAAAACGTAGAAAATCTATCTACTTTTCGGGAAAGTAGATAACCAACTTTCCCGGAAAGTAGATATTTCCCATTTTTTTTGATACAAATTTCCCGTTTTCTATGATTATCTACTTCGCAAAATTAGGTAATATTTCCTTCAAAATTCGAAAATCTACTTCCCCAAAAAGTCGATAATCTACTTTCCCGAAAAGTAGAAAAGCTATCTACTTTTCGGGAAAGTAGATAACCAACTTTCCCGGAAAGTAGATATTTC
>NW_024736827.1:0-11270 GCF_018991925.1 Homarus americanus
TTGAATCCTGGTGGGGTGAGGTGTTGATTATATTTAGAAGTCCGTGTGCTTTATTGGGCTAATGAAATAGATATGGATCCTCGTGTTTCGAAGCCGGATTTAGTAAAGCGTTACTCTGAACATCTAAGCGGCACTGGTGGTCCTCATTAGAGGTTCACGGCGCCATAAGCTCGTTGAAGACGCTTTGTGTGAAATATAACAGAGTCTAGGACTGCTTTTAGTGTCCTGGTGATCTGGTGGCATTCCTGGTCACAATTATAAGATTTTGGGTTTGATTCCTGGTGGGGTGAGGTGGTGATTTTATGTAGAAGTCCGCTTGCTTTAGTGGGCTAAAGAAATATATTTGGATCCTAGTGTTTCGTAGCCGGATTTGGTAAAACGTTGCTCTGGTCACCAAGCGGCACGTGTGGTCCCCATTAGAGGTTCACGGCGCCATTAGCTCGTTGAACAGGCTTTGTGTGAAATAATACAGAGTCTAGGACTGCTTTTAGTGTCCTGGTGGTCCACAGGTAGCATTCCCTAGTCACAATTATAAGATTTTGGGATTGAATCCTGGTGGGGTGAGGTGTTGATTTTATGTAGAAGTCCGCCTGCTTTATTGGGCTAATGAAATATATATGGATCCTCGTGTTTCCAAGCTTGATTTGGTATAACCTTGCTCTTATCACCTAAATGGCACTGGTGGTCCCCAGTAGAGGTTCACGGCGCCATAAGCTCGTTGAACAGGCTTTGTGTGAAATATAACAGAGTTTAGGACTGCTTTTAGTCTCCTGGTGGCCCAGAGGTAGCGTTCCCCGGTCACAATTATAAGATCGTGGGTTTGAATCCTGGTGGGGTGCGGTGTTGATTATATGTAGAAGATTGCGTGCTTTATTGGGCTAATGATATATATATGGATACTCGTGTTTCGAAGCCGGATTTGGTAAAACGCTGCTCTGAACACCTAAGCGGCACTGGTGGTCCCCAGAAGAGGTTCACGGCGCCATAAGCTCGTTGAACAGGCTTTGCGTGAAATATAACTGAGTCTAGGACTGCTTTTAGTGTCCTGGTGGTCCACAGGTAGCATTCCCTGGTCACAATTATAAGATTTTGGGTTTGAATTCTGGTGGGGTGAGGTGTTGATTTTATGTAGAAGTCTGCGTACGGTATTGGGCTAAAGAAATATATTTGGATCCTCGTGTTTCGTAGCCGCATTTGGTTAAACGTTACTCTGATCACCTAAGCGGCACGGGTGGTCCCCATTAGAGGTTCATAGCGCCATAAGGTCGTTGAACAGGCTTTTTGTGAAATATAGTAGAGTCTAGGACTGCTTTTATTGTCCTGGTGGCCCAGAGGTAGCATACCCGGGTCACAATTATAAGATCGTGAGTCTGAATCCTGGTGGGGTGAGGTATTGATTATATGTAGAAGTCCGAGTGCTTTATTGGGCTAATGAAATATATATGTATCCGCGTGTTTCCAAACCGGATTTGGTAAAACGTTGCTCTGATCACCTAAGCGGCACGGGTGGTCCCCATTAGAGGTTCATGGCGCCATGAGGTCGTTGAACAGGCTTTGTGTGAAATATAGTAGCGTCTAGGACTGCTTTTATTGTCCTGGTTGCCCAGAGGTAGTGTTCCCCGGTCACAATTATAAGATCGTGGGTTCAAATCCTAGTGGGGTGAGGTGTTGATTATATGTAGAAGTCCGCGTGCTTTATTGGGCTAATGAAAAATATATGGAGCCTCGTGTTTTGAAGCCGCATTTGGTAAAACTTTGCTCTGATCACCTAAGGGGCACGGGTGGTCCCATATAGTGGTTCACAGCCCCATAAGCTCGTTGAACAGGCTTTGTGTGAAATATAACAGTCTAGGTCGGCTTTTAGTGTCCTGGTGGTCCACAGGTAGCATTCCCTGGTCACAATTATAAGATTTTGGTTTTGAATCCTGGTGGGTTGAGGTGTTGATTTTATGTAGAAGTCCGCATGCTTTATTGGGCTAAAGAAATATATTTGCATCCTCGTGTTTCGTAGCCGGATTTGGTAAAACGTTGCTCTGGTCCCCAAGCGGCACGTGTTGTCCCCATTAGAGGTTCATGGCGCAATAAGCTCGTTGAACAGGCATTGTGAAATAAAACAGAGTCTAGGACTGCTTTTAGTGTCCTGGTGGTCCACATGTAGCATACCCTGGTCACAATTATAAGATTTTGGGTTTGAATCCTGGTGGGGTGAGGTGTTGATTTTATGTAGAAGTCCGCGTGCTTTATTGGGCTATTGATATATATATGGATCCTCGAGTTTCCAAGCCAGATTTGGTAAAACGTTGCTCTGATCACTTAAGCGGCACGGGTGGTCCTCTATAGTGGTTCACGGCGCCATAAGCTCGTTGAACAGGCTTTGTGTGAAATATAGCAGAGTCTAGGACTGCTTTTATTGTCCTAGTGGCCCAGAGGTAGCGTTCCCCGGTCACAATTAGAAGATCGTGGGTTCGAACCCTGGTGGGGTGAGGTGTTGATTATATGAAGAAGTCCGCGTGCTTTATTGGGCTAATGAAATATATATGGATCCTCATGTTTCGAAGCCCCATTTGGTAAAACGTTGCTCTGATCACCTAAGCAGCACGGGTGGTCCCCTATAGTTGTACACAGCGCCATAAGCTCGTTGAACAGGCTTTGTGTGAAATATATTAGAGTCTAGGACTGGTTTTATTGTCCTGGTGGCCCAGAGGTAGCATACCCTGGTCACAATTATAAGATCGTGGGTTTGAATCCTGGTGGGGTGAGGTGTTGATTATATGTAGAAGTCCGCATGCTTTATTGGGCACAATAAAATATATATGGATCCTCGTGTTTCCAAGCGGTTGATAAAACGTTGCTCTGATCACCTAAGCAACACGGGTGGTCCCCATTAGAGGTTCATGGCGCCATAAGGTCGTTGAACAGGCTTTGTGTGAAATATAGTAGAGTCTAGGACTTCTTTTATTGTCCTGGTGGCCCAGAGGTAGCATATCCCGGTCTCAATTATAAGATCGTGGGTTTGAATCTTTTGTGGGGTGAGGTGTTGATTATATGTAGAAGTCCGCATGCTTTATTGGGCTAATGAAAGATATATGGATCCTCGTGTTTCGAAACCGGATTTGGTAAAACGTTGCTCTGATCACCTAAGCGGCACGGGTGGTCCCCATTAGAGGTTCACGGCGCCATAAGCTCGTTGAACAGGCTTTGTGTGAAATATAGCATAGTCTAGGACTGCTTTTATTGTCCTGGTGGCCCAGAGGTAGCGTTCCCCGGTCACAATTATAAGATCGTGGGTTCAAATCCTGGTGGGGTGAGGTGTTGATTATATGTAGAAGTCCGCGTGCTTTATTGGGCTAATGAAATATATATAGATCCTCGTGTTTCGAAGCCAGATTTGGTAAAACGTTGCCCTGATCACCTAAGCGGCACGGGTGGTCCCCATTAGAGGTTCATGGCGCCATAAGGTCGTTGAACAGGCTTTGTGTGAAATATAGTAGAGTTTAGGACTGCTTTTATTGTCCTGGTGCCCAGAGGTAGCGTTCCCCGGTCACAATTATAAGATCGTGTGTTCAAATCCTGGTGGGGTGAGGTGTTGATTATATGTAGAAGTCCGAGTGCTTTATTGGGCTAATAAAATATATACGGAGCCTCGTGTTTCCAAGCCGAATTTGGTAAAACGTTGCTCTGATCACCTAAGCGGGACGGGTGGTCCCTATTAGAGGTTCATGGCGCCATAAGGTCGTTGAACAGGGTTTGTGTGAAATATAGTAGAGTCTAGGACTGCTTTTATTGTCCTGGTGGCCCAGAGGTAGCATACCTCGGTCACAATTATAAGATCGTGGTCTGAATCCTGGTGGGGTGAGGTGTTGATTATATGTAGAAGTCCGGGTACTTTATTGGGCTAATGAAATATATATGGATCCTCGTGTTTCCAAACCGGATTTTGGAAAACGTTGCTCTTATCACCTAAGCGGCACGGGTGGTCCCCATCAGAGGTTCATGGCACTATAAGATCGTTGAACAAGCTTTGTGTGAAATATAGTAGAGTCTTGGACTGCTTTTATTGTCCTGGTTGCCAAGAGGTAGCGTTCCCCGGTCACAATTATAAGATCGTGGGTTCAAATCCTGGTGGGGTGAGGTGTTGTTATATGTAGAAGTCCGTGTGCTTTATTGGGCTAATGAAATATATATGGATCCTCGTGTTTCGAAGCCGCATTTGGTAAAACGTTGCTCTGATCACCTACGCGGCACGGGTGGTCTCCTATAGTGTTTCACAGCGCCATAAGCTCGTTGAACAGGCTTTGTGTGAAATATAGCAGAGTTTAGGACTGCTTTTATTGTCCTGGTGGCCCAGAGGTAGCGTTCCCCGGTCACAATTATAAGATCGTGGGTTTGAATCCTGGTTGGGTTAGGTGTTGATTATATGTAGAAGTCCGAGTGCTTTATTGGGCTTATGAAATATATATTGATCCTCGTGTTTCGAAGCCGGATTTGGTAAAACGTTGCTCTGATCACCTAAGCGGCACGGGTGGTCCGCATTAGAGGTTCACGGCGCCATAAGCTCGTTGAACAGGCTTTGTGTGAAATATACCAGAGTCTAGGACTGCTTTTATTGTCCTGGTGGCCCCAGGGTAGCTTTCGGTCCGCAATTATAAGATCGTGGTTCAAAATCCTGGTAGAATTGAGGTGTTGATTCACTTATGTAGAAGTCCATTATTGCTATTGGGCTAATAGAAATATATATGGATCCCTGCGTGTTCTTGGCCGCATTTGGTAAAAACGTTACTCTCTGATCACCCCTACTAGCGGCGGGTGGTCTCCTATAGTGGTTCACAGCGCCATAACCTCGTTGAACAGGTTTTGTGTGAAATATAGCAGAGTTTAGGACTGCTTTTATTGTCCTGGTGGCCCAGAGGTAGCGTTCCCCGGTCACAATTATAAGATCGTGGGTTTGAATCCCTGTTGGGTGAGGTCTTGATTATATGTAGAAGTCCGAGTGCTTTATTGGGCTTATGAAATATATATTGATCCTCGTGTTTTGAAGCCGCATTTGGTAAAACGTTGCTCTCATCACCTAAGCGGCACGCGTGGTCCCCATTAGAGGTTCATGGCGCCATAAGGTCGTTGAACAGGCTTTGTGTGAAATATGGTAGAGTCTAGGACTGCTTTTATTGTCCTGGTGGCCGAGAGGTAGCGTCCCCCGGTCACAAATATATGATAGTGGGTTCAAATCCTAGTGGGGTGAGGTGTTGATTATATGTAGAAGTCCGTGTGCTTTATTGGGCTAATAAAATATATATGGATCCTCGAGTTTCGAAGCCGCATTTAGTAAAACGTTGCACTGATCACCTAAGAGGCATGGGTCGTCCCCATTAGAGGTTCACGTCGCCATAAGCTCGTTGAACAGGCTTTGTGTGAAATATAGCAGAGTCTAGGACTGCTTTTATTGTCCTTGTGTCCCAGAGGTAGCGTTCCACGGTCACAATTATAAGATCGTGGGTTCAAATCCTGGTGGGGTGAGATGTTGATTATATGTAGAAGTCCGCGTGCTTTATTGGGCTAATGAAATATATATGGATCCACGTGTGTCGAAGCCGGATTTGGAAAAACGTTACTCTGATCACCTAAGCGGCACGGGTTGTCCCCATTAGAGGTTCATGGCGCCATAAGGTCGTTGAACAGGCTTTGTGTGAAATATAGTAGAGTCTTGGACTGCTTTTATTGTCGTGGTGGCCCAGAGGTAGCGTTCCCCTTTCACAATTATAAGATCGTGGGTTTAAATCCTGGTGGGGTGAGGCGTTGTTTATATGCAGAAGTCTGCGTGCTTTATTGGGCTAATGAAATATATATGGATCCTCGGGTTTCAAAGCCGCATTTGGTTAAACGTTACTCTGATCACTTAAGCGGCACGGGTGGTCCCCATTAGAGGTTAATGGCGCCATAAGGTCGTTGAACAGGCTTTGTGTGAAATATAGTAGTGTCTAGGACTGCTTTTATTGTCCTGGTTGCCAAGAGGTAGCGTTCCCCGGTGACGATTATAAGATCGTGGTTTCAAATCCTGGTGGGGTGAGGTGTTGATTATATGTAGAAGTCTGGGTACTTTATTGGGCTAATGAAATATATGGAATACCGGTATTTCGAGCGGTTGAGTGAAATTGCTCAGATACTTCAGCGGGCCAGGTGAACGTACAAAGTTCATAATATCGTTGATTAGACAAGGCTTTGTGTGAAATATCTTAGTAAGTCTAGGACTGCTTTTATTGTCCTGGTTGCCAAGTGGCATTCAGTCACAATTATAAGATTAATTGGTTCAAATCTGTGGTGAGGGTGTTGATTATATGCCAAAGTCCGTGTGCTTTATTGGGCTAATTAAATATATATGGATCCTCGTGTTTCGAAGCCGCATTTGGTAAAACGTTGCTCTGATCACCTAAGCGGCACGGGTGGTCCTCATTAGAGGTTTACGGTGCCTTAAGCTCGTTGAACAGGCTTTGTGTGAAATATAGCAGAGTCTAGGACTGCTTTTATTGTTCCTGGTAGCCCAGAGGTAGCGTCCCCCGGTCACAATTATAAGATCGTGGGTTCAAATCCTGATTACAGGTGGTGTTGATTATATGCTTAAGTCAAGTGCTTTTATTGAACATGGAAATATATATTGATCCTCGTGTTTAAAGCCGGTTGGTAAAAACGTTATGCTCTGATCACCCTAAGCGTACGGGTGGTCCGCATTAAGTTCGCGCCATAAGCTCGTTGAACAGCTGTGTGAAATATGCAAGTCTAGGACTGCTTTTATTGTCCTGGTGGCCCCGAGGTAGCTTTCCCGGTCTGATGCCGGTGATGATTTCAAATCCTGTGGTAGGTGGTGTTGATTATATGTAAGAATCCGTGTGCTTTGTGGCTAATAGAGAAATA
Organism: Homarus americanus; assembly: GCF_018991925.1. Taxonomy (NCBI): domain Eukaryota; kingdom Metazoa; phylum Arthropoda; class Malacostraca; order Decapoda; family Nephropidae; genus Homarus; species Homarus americanus. Next base: position 6,907 of record NW_024736827.1, read on the forward strand.
TATATGGATCTCGTGTTTGAGGAAGCACGCATTTGGTAAAACGTTGCTCTGATCACCTCTACAGCGACACGGGTGGTCTCTACGTGGTTCACAGCGCCATAAGCTCGTTGAACAGGCTTTGTGTAAAATATAGCAGAGTTTAGGACTGCTTTTATTGTCCTGGTGGCCCAGAGGTAGCGTTCCCCGGTCACAATTATAAGATCGTGGGTTTGAGTCCTGGTTGGGTGAGGTGTTGATTATATGTAGAAGTCCGAGTGCTTTATTGGGCTTATGAAATATATATTGATCCTCGTGTTTTGAAGCCGCATTTGGTAAAACGTTGCTCTCATCACCTAAGCGGCACGCGTGGTCCCCATTAGAGGTTCATGGCGCCATAAGGTCGTTGAACAGGCTTTGTGTGAAATATGGTAGAGTCTAGGACTGCTTTTATTGTCCTGGTTGCCCAGAGGTAGCGTTCCCCGGTCACAATTATAAGATCGTGGGTTCAAATCCTGGTGGGGTGAGGTGTTGATTATATGTAGAAGTCCGTGTGCTTTATTGGGCTAATGAAATATATATGGATCCTCGTGTTTCGAAGCCGCATTTGGTAAAAAGTTGCTCTGATCACCTAAGCGGCACGGGTGGTCTCCTATAGTGGTTCACAGCGCCATAAGCTCGTTGAACAGGCTTTGTGTGAAATATAGCAGAGTCTAGGACTGCTTTTATTGTCCTGGTGGCCCAGAGGTAGCGTTCCCCGGTCACAATATAAGATCGTGGGTTTGAATCCTGGTGGGGTGAGGTGTTGATTATATGTAGAATTCTGAGTGCTTTATTGGGCTAATGAAATATATTTTGATCCTTGTGTTTCGAGCCGGAATTGGTAAAACGTTGCTCTGATCACCTAAGCGGCACGGGTGGTCCCCATTAGAGTTTCATGGCGCCATAAGGTCGTTGAACAGGGTTTGTGTGAAATATAGTAGAGTCTAGGACTGCTTTTATTGTCCTGGTGGCCCAGAGGTAGCATACCTCGGTCACAATTATAAGATCGTGGGTCTGAATCCTGGTGGAGTGAGGTGTTGAATATATGTAGAAGTCCGGGTACTTTATTGGGCTAATGAAATATATATGGATCCTCGTGTTTCCAAACCGGATTTTGGAAAACGTTGCTCTTATCACCTAAGCGGCACGGGTGGTCCCCATCAGAGGTTCATGGCGCTATAATATCGCTGAACAGGCTTTGTGTGAAATATAGTAGTGTCTAGGACTGCTTTTATTGTCCTGGTTGCCAAGAGGTAGCGTTCCCCGGTTACAATTATAAGATCGTGGTTTCAAATCCTGGTGGGGTGAGGTGTTGATTATATGTAGAAGTCCGGGTACTTTATTGGGCTAATGAAATATATATGGATCCTCGTGTTTCCAAACCGGATTTTGGAAAACGTTGCTCTTATCACCTAAGCGGCACGGGTGGTCCCCATCAGAGGTTCATGGCGCTATAAGATCGTTGAACAGGCTTTGTGTGAAATATAGTAGAGTCTAGGACTGCTTTTATTGTCCTGGTTGCCAAGAGGTAGCGTTCCCCGGTCACAATTATAAGATCGGGGGTTCAAATCCTGGTGGGGTGAGGTGTTGATTATATGTAGAAGTCCGCGTGATTTAATGGTCAAATGAAATATATATGGATCCTCGGGTTTCGAAGCCACATTTGGTAAAACGTTGCTCTGATCACCTAAGCGACACGAGGGGTCCCCATTAGAGGTTCACGGCGCCATAAGCTCGTTGAACAGGCTTTGTGTGAAATATGGCAAAGTCTAGGAATCCTTTTAGTGTCCTGGTGGGCCAGAGGTAGCGTTCCCCGGTCACAATTATAAGATCATTAGGTTTGAATCTGGTTGGGTGAGGTGTTGATTATATGTAGAAGTCTGCTTGCTTTATTGGGCTAATGAAATATATTTGAATCCTCGTATTTCGAAGCCGCATTTGGTAAAACGTTGCTCTGATCACCTAAGCGGCATGGGTGGTCCCCTATAGTGGTTCACAGCGCCATAAGCTCATTGAACAGGCTTTGTGTGAAATATAGCAGAGTCTAGGACTACTTTTATTGTCCTGGTGGCCCAGAGGTAGCGTTTCCCCGTCACAATTAGAAGATCGTGGGTTCAAATCCTGGTGGGGTGAGGTGTTGATTATATTAAGAAGTCCACGTGCTTTATTGGGCTAATGAAATATATATGGATCCTCGTGTTTCGAAGCCGCATTTGGTAAAACGTTGCTCTGATCACCTACGCGGCACGGGTGGTCTCCTATAGTGGTTCACAGCGTCATAAGCTCGTTGAACAGGCTTTGTGTAAAATATAGCAGAGTTTAGGACTGCTTTTATTGTCCTGGTGGCCCAGAGGTAGCGTTCCCCGGTCACAATTCTAAGATCGTGGGTTTGAATCCTGGTTGGGTGAGGTGTTGATTATATGTAGAAGTCCGAGTGCTTTATTGGGCTTATGAAATATATATTGATCCTCGTGTTTTGAAGCCGCATTTGGTAAAACGTTGCTCTCATCACCTAAGCGGCACGCGTGGTCCCCATTAGAGGTTCATGGCGCCATAAGGTCGTTGAACAGGCTTTGTGTGAAATATGGTAGAGTCTAGGACTGCTTTTATTGTCCTGGTTGCCCAGAGGTAGCGTTCCCCGGTCACAATATAAGATCGTGGGTTTGAATCCTGGTGGGGTGAGGTGTTGATTATATGTAGAATTCCGAGTGCTTTATTGGGCTAATGAAATATATATTGATCCTCGTGTTTCGAAGCCGGATTTGGTAAAACGTTGCTCTGATCACCTAAGCGGCACGGGTAGTCCGCATTAGAGGTTCACGGCGCCATAAGCTCGTTGAACAGGCTTTGTGTGAAATATACCAGAGACTAGGACTGCTTTTATTGTCCTGGTGGCCCAGAGGTAGCTTTCCCCGGTCACAATTATTAGATCGTGGGTTCAAATCCTGGTGGGGTGAGGTGTTGATTATATGTAGAAGTCCGCGTGCTTTATTGGGCTAATGAAATATATATGGATCCTCCTTGTTTCGACGCCTCATTTGTTAAAACGTTGCTCTGATCACCTAAGCGGCACGGGTGGTCCCCTATAGTTGTACACAGCGCCATAAGCTCGTTGAACAGGCTTTGTGTGAAAACTAGTAGAGTCTAGGACTGCTTTTATTGTCCTGGTGGCCCAGAGGTAGCATACCCCGGTCACAATTATAAGATCGTGGGTTTGAATCCTGGTGGGGTGAGGTGTTGATTATATGTAGAAGTCCGAGTGCTTTATTGGGCTAATAAAATATATATGGATCCTCGTGTTTCCAAGCCGGATTTGGTAAAACGTTGCTCTGATCACCTAAGCGGCACGGGTGGTCCCCATTAGAGGTTCATGGCGCCATATGGTCGTTGAACAGGCTTTGTGTGAAATATAGTAGAGTCTAGGACTGCTTTTATTGTCCTGGTGGCCCAGAGGTAGCATATCCCGGTCTCAATTATATAATCGTGGGTTTGAATCCTGGTGGGGTGAGGTGTTGATTATATGTAGAAGTCCGCATGCTGTATTGGGCTAATGAAAGATATATGGATCCTCGTGTTTTGAAACCGGATTTGGTAAAACGTTGCTCTGATCACCTCAGCGGCACGGGTAGTCCCCATTAGAGGTTCACGGCGCCATAAGCTCGCTGAACAGGCTTTGTGTGAAATATAGCAGAGTCTAGGACTGCTTTTATTGTCCTGGTGGCCCAGAGGTAGCGTTCCCCGGTCACAATTATAAGTTCTTGGGTTCAAATCCTGGTGGGGTGAGGTGTTGATTATATGTAGAAGTCCGCGTGCTTTATTGGGCTAATGAAATATATATGAATCCTCCTTGTTTCGACGCCGCATTTGGAAAAACGGTGGTCTGATCACCTAAGCGGCACGGGTGGTCCCCATTAGAGGTTCACAGTGCCATAAGCTCGTTGAACACGCTTTGTGTGAAATATAGCAGAGTCTAGGACTGCTTTTATTGTCCTGGTGGCCCAGAGGTAGCGTTCCCCGGTCACAATTATAAGATCGTGTGTTCAAATCCTGGTGGGGTGAGGTGTTGATTATATGTAGAAGTCCGAGTGCTTTATTGGGCTAATAAAATATATATGGATCCTCGTGTTTCCAAGCCGGATTTGGTAAAACGTTGCTCTGATCACCTAAGCGGCACGGGTGGTCCCCATTAGAGGTTCATGACGCCATAAGGTCGTTGAACAGGCTTTGTGTGAAATATAGTAGAGTCTAGGACTGCTTTTATTGTCCTGGTGGCCCAGAGATAGCATATCCCGGTCAGAATTATAAGGTCGTGGGTTTGAATCCTGGTGGGGTGAGGTGTTGATTAT
>NW_024736828.1:0-67167 GCF_018991925.1 Homarus americanus
CCCCTGATCGAGTATAACAAAGTCTCCTCATCGAGATTAACAATGTCCTCTAATCGAGAATAACAAAGGCCTTTGATCGAGTTTAACAAATGCCCCTGATCGAGTATAACAAAGTCCCCTGGTCGAGTATAACAAAGGCCCCTCATCGAATATAACAAAGGTGCCTGAACGCGTATAACAAAGGCCCCTGATCAAGTATAACAAAGGCCATTGATCGCGTATAACAAAGTTTCCTGGTCGAGTAAAACAACGCCCCCTGATCGAGTATAACAAAGTCCCCTGATCAAGTATAACAAAGTCCCCTGATCGAGTATAACAAAGTCCCCTGATCGAGTATAACAAAGTCCCCTGAACGATTATAACAAATGCCCCTCATCGAGTATAACAAAGTTTCCTGGTCGAGTAAAACAAAGCCCCTGATCGAGTATAACAAAGTCCCCTGATCAAGTATAACAACGTCCCCTGATTGAGTATAACAAAGGACCTTGATCGAGTATAACAAAGGCCCCTGATCGAGTATAACAAAGACCCCCGATCGAGTATAACAAAGTCCCCTTATCGAGTATAACAAAGCCCCCTGATCGAGTAAAACAAAGTCCTCTAATCGAATATAACAAAGTCCACTGATCGAGTATAACAAAGGCCCCTGATCGAGTATAAGAACGTCCCCTGATCGAGTATAACAAAGTCCCCTGGTCGAGTATAACAAAGGCCCCTGATCGAATATAACAAAGTCCCCTGATCAAGTATAACAAAGTCCACTGATCGAGTATAACAAAGGCCCCTGATCGAGTATAACAAAGTCCCCTGATCAAGTATAACAAAGTCCCCTGATTGAGTATAACAAAAGGCCCCGAGCAGAAGGTTAACAAAAGCCCCTGATCAAGTATAACAAAGTCCCCAGGTCGAGTATAGAAAAAAGCCACAGATCGAATATAACAAAGGCGCCTGAATGATGGCCTTAACAAAGGCTGATCTTGAGAATATAACAAAGTTCCCCAGATCAGCAGAGTATAACAAAGCCCCTGATCAATTTATAACAAAGACCCCCTGATCGAGAATAACAAAGTCCCCTGATCGAGTATAACAAAGCCCCCTGATCAAGTATAACAAAGGCCCCTGATCGAGTATAACAAAGACCCCTGGTCGAGTATAACAAAGGCGAATGATCGAGTATAACAAAGGCCCCTGATCGAGCATAACAAAGGCCCCTGATCGAGTATAACAAAGTCCCCTGATCGAGTATAACAAAGCCCCCTGATTGAATAAAACAAAGTCCCCAGATCGAGTATAACAGAGTCCCCTCATCGAGTATAACAAAGGCCCCTCATCGAGTATAACAAAGTCCCATGATCCAGTATAACAAAGTCCCCTTCTCGAATATAACAAAGTCCCCTGATCGTGTATAACAAAGGCCCCTGATCGAGTATAACAAAGGCCCTTGATCGGGTACAACAAAGTCCCCTGATCGAGTATAACAGAGTCCCCTCATCGAGTATAACAGACTGCCCTAATCGAGTGTAACAAAGTCCCCTGATCGAGTATAACAAAGTCCCCTAATCGTGTATAACAAAGGCCTCTGATCGAGATCAACAAAGGCACCTCATCGAGTATAACAAAGTCCCCTGGTTGAGTATAACAAAGGCCCCTGATCGAGTTTAACAAAGGCCCCTCATCGAGTACAAAAAAGTCCCCTGGTCGAGTATAACAAACTCCCCTGGTCGAGTATAACAATGTCCCCTAATCGAGCATAACAAAGTCCCCTGATCGAGTAAAACAAAATCCCCTGAACGAGTATAACAAAGTCCCTCATCGAGTATAACAAAGTCCCCTCATCGAGTATAACAAAGGCCCCTGATCGAATATAACAAAGGCCACTGATCGAGTATAACAAAGTCCCATGATCGAGTATAACAAAGTCCCGTCATCGAATATAACAAAGCCCCCTGATCGAGTATAACAAAGTCCCCCTGATCGAGAATAACAAAATCCCCTGATCGAGTATAACAAAGTCCCCTGATCGGGTATAATAAAGGCCCCTGATCGAGCATAACAAAGTCCCATGGTCGAGTATAACAAAGTCCCCTCATCGAATATAACAAAGTCCCCTGATCGAGTATATACAAAGTCCCCTGATCGAGAAGAACAAAGTCCCCTGATCGAGAATAGCAAAGTCCCCTGCACGATTATATCAAAGGCCCCTGATCGAGTATATCAAAGTTTCCTGATCGAGTAAAACAAAGCCCCCTGATCGAGTATAACAAAGTCCCCTGATCGAGTATAACAAAGTCCCCTGATCGAGTATAACAAAGCCCCTGATCGAGTTTAACAAAAGCCCCTGATCGAGTATAACAAAGGCCCCTTGGTCGAGCATAACAAAGGCGCCCTGAACGCGTATAACAAAGGCCCCTGATCGAGTATAACAAAGGCTCCCTGCGATCGAGCAGCAATAAACACCCCTGGTCGAGTATAAATAAAGACCCCTGGTCGAGTATATAACAAAGTCTCTCATCGAGATTAACAAAGTCCTCGATAACAAAGGCCTTTGACACCGAGTCAACAAAGGCCCTGACCGAGTATAACAAAGTCCCCTGGTCGAGTATAACAAAGGCTCCTGATGGAATATAACAAAGGTGCCTGAACGCGTATAACAAAGGCCCCTGATCGAGTATAACAAAGTTTCCTGGTCGAGTAAAAGAAAGTCCCCTGATCGAGTAAAACAAAGTTCCCTGATCGAGTATAACTAACTCCCCTGATCGAGTATAACAAAGTCTCCTCATCGAGATTAAAAAAGTCCTCTAATCGAGAATAACAAAGGCATTTGATCGAGTTTAACAAAGGCCCCTGATCGAGTATAACAAAGTCCCCTGATCAAGTATAACAAAGTCCCCTGATTGAGTATAACAAAGGCCCCCTCATCGATTTTAACAAAAGCCCCTGATCGAGTATAACAAAGTCCCCAGGTCGAGTATAACAAAAGCCACTGTTCGAATATAACAAAGGCGCCTGAACGTGTATAACAAAGGCCCCTGATCGAGTATAACAAAGTTCCCAGATCAAGTATAACAAAGCCCCCTGATCGAGTATAACAAAACCCCCTGATCGAGAATAAAAAAGTCCCCTGATCGAGAATAACAAAGCCCCTTGATCAAGTATAACAAAGGCCCCTGATCGAGTATAACAAAGACCCCTGGTCGAGTATAACAAAGGCGCCTGATCGAGTATAACAAAGGCCCCTGATCGAGTATAACAAAGGCCCCTGATCGAGTATAAGAAAGTCCCCTGATCGAGTATAACAAAGCCCCTTGATTGAATAAAACAAAGTCCCCAGATCGAGTATAACAGAGTCCCCTCATCGAGTATAACAAAGGCCCCTCATCGAGTATAACAAAGTCCCATGATCCAGTATAACAAAGTCCCCTTATCGAATATAACAAAGTCCCCTGATCGTGTATAACAAAGGCCCCTGATCGAGTATAACAAAGGCCCCTGATCGGGTATAACAAAGTCCCCTGATCGAGTATAACAGAGTCCCCTGATCGAGTATAACAGACTGCCCTAATCGAGTGTAACAATGTCCCCTGATCGAGTATAACAAAGTCCACTGATCGTGTATAACAAAGGCCTCTGATCGAGATTAACAAAGGCCCCCCATCGAGTATAACAAAGTCCCCTGGTTGAATATAACAAAGGCCCCTGATCGAGTTTAACAAAGGCCCCTGATCGTGTACAAAAAAGTCCCCTGGTCAAGTATAACAAACTCCCCTGGTCGAGTATAACAATGTCCACTGATAGAGTATAACAAAGTCCCCTGATCGAGTATAACAAAATGCCCTGAACGAGTATAACAAAGTCCCATCATCGAGTATAACAAAGTCCCCTCATCGAGGCCCCGGATCGAGTATAACAAAGGCCACTGATCGAGTATAACAAAGTCCCATGATCGAGTATAACAAAGTCCCCTCATCGAATATAACAAAGTCCCGTGATCGGAGTATAACAAAGTCCCCTGATCGTGTAGAACAATGTCCCCTGATCGAGTATAACAATGTCCCCTGATCGAGTATAACAAAGGCCCCTGATCGAGTTTAACAACGGCCCCTCATCGAGTACAACAAAGTCCCTTGGTCGAGTATAACAAAGGCCCCTGATCGAATATAACAAAGGTGCCTCAACGAGTATAACAAAGGCCCCTGATCGAGTATAACAAAGTTCCCTGATCGAGTATAACAAAGTCCTCTGATGGAGTATAACAAAGTCCCCCTGATCGAGAATAACAATGTCCCCTGATCGAGTATAACAAAGCCCCTGATCAAGTATAACAAAGGCCCCTGATCGAGTATAAATAAAGACTCCGGGTCGATTATAACAGTCCCCTGATCGAGAGCAACAAAGGCCCTGATCGAGAATAACAAAGTCCCCTGATCGAGTATAACAAAGCCCCCTGATCAAGTATAACAAAGTCTCCTCATCGAGTTTAACAAAGACCCCTGGTCGAGTATAACAAAGGCGCCTGAACGAGAATAACAAAGGCCCCTGATCGAGTATAACAAAGGCCCCTGATCGAGTATAACAAAGTCCCCTGATCGAGTATAACAAAGCCCCCTGATCGAGTGAAATAATGTCCCCTGATTGAGTATAACAAAGTCTCCTCATCGAGCTTAACAAAGTCCTCTAATCGAGAATAACAAAGGCCTTTGAAGAGTTTAACAAAGCCCCCTGTTCGAGTATAACAAAGGCCTCTAAAAGAGTATAAATAAAGTCCCCTTATCGAATATAACAAAGTCCCCTGATCGTGTATAACAAAGGCCCCTGATCGAGTATACCAAAGGCCCCTGATCGGGTATAACAAAGTCCCCTGATCGAGTATAACAGAGTCCCCTGATCGAGTATAACAAAGTCCCCTGAACGATTATAACAAATGCCCCTCATCGAGTATAACAAAGTTTCCTGGTCGAGTAAAACAAAGCCCCCTGATCGAGTATAACAAAGTACCCTGATGAGGTATAACAAAGTCCCCGGATTGAGTATAACAAAGGCCCCTAATCGAGTTTAACAAAAGCCCCTGATCGAGTATAACAAAGTCCCCAGGTCGAGTATAACAAAGGCCCCTGATCGAATATAACAAAGGCGCCTGAACGTGTATAACAAAGGCCCTTGATCGAGTATAACAAAGTTCCCTGATCGAGTATAACAAAGCCCCCTAATCGAGTATAACAAAGTCCCCCTGATCGAGAATAGCAAAGTCCCCTGATCGAGTATAACAAAGTCCCCTGATCGGGTATAATAAAAGCCCCTGATCGAGTATAACAAAGGCCCCTGATCGAGCATAACAAACTCCCATGGTCGAGTATAACAAAGTCCCATCATCGAATATAACAAAGTCCCCTGATCGAGTATAACAAAGACCCCTGATCGAGAAGAACAAAGTCTCCTGATCGAGTATAGCAAAGTCCCCTGCACGATTATATCTAAGGCCCCTGATCGAGTATAACAAAGTTTCCTGATCGAGTACAACAAAGCCCCCTGATCGAGTATAACAAAGTCCCCTGATCGAGTATAACAAAGTCCCCTGATCGAGTTTAACAGCGTCCCTGATCGAGTATAACAAAGTCCCCTGGTCGAGTATAACAAAGGCCACTGATCGAATATAACAAAGGTGCCTCAACGCGTATAACAAAGGCCCCTGATCGAGTATAACAAAGGCCCCTGATCGAGTATAACAAAGACCCCTAGTCGAGTATAACAAAGACCCTTGGTCGAGTAAAACAAAGGCGCCTGATCGAGTATAACAAAGGCCCCTGATCGAGTATAACAAAGGCCCCTGATCGAGTATAACAAAGTCCCCTGATCGAATAAAACAAAGTCCCCTGATCGAGTATAACTAACTCCCCTGATCGAGAATAACAAAAGCCTTTGATCGAGTTTAACAAAGGCCCCTGTTCGAGTATAACAAAGGCTACTAAAAGAGTATAACAAAGGCCACTGATCGAGTAAAACAAAGTCCCCTCATCGAGTATTACAGAGTCCCCTCATCGAGTATAACAGAGTCCCCTCATCGAGTATAACAAAGGCCCCTCATCGAGTATAACAAAGTCCCATGATCGAGTATAACAAAGGCCCCTCATCGAATATAACAAAGTCCCCTGATCGAGTATAACAAAGTCCCCTGAACGAGTATAACAAAGTCCCCTGATCGAGTATAACAAAGTCCCCTGAACGATTATAACAAATGCCCCTCATCGAGTATAACAAAGTTTCCTGGTCGAGTAAAACAAAGCCCCCTGATCGAGTATAACAAAGACCCCTGATCAAGTATAACAAAGTCCCCTGATTGAGTATTTCAAAGGCCCCTGATCGAGTATAACAAAGGCCCCTAATCGAGTATAACAAAGTCTCCTCATCGAGTTTAACAAAGTCCTCTAATCGAATATAACAAAGTCCACTGATCGAGTATAACAATGGCCCCTGATCGAGTATAAGAACGTCCCCTGATCGAGTATTACAGAGTCCCCTGATCGAGTATAACAAAGTCCCCTCATCGAGTATAACAAATCCCCATCATAGAGTATAACAAAGTCCCCTTATCGAGTATAAGAAAGTCCCCTGATCGGGTATAACAAAGGCCCCTGATCGAGTATAACAATGGCCCCTGATCGAGCATAACGATGTCCCATGGTCGAGTATAACAAAGTCCCTCATCGAATATAACAAAGTCCCCTGATCGAGTATAACAAAGTCCCCTCCTCGAGAAGAACAAAGTCCCCTGATCGAATATAGCAAAGTCCCCTGCACGATTATATCAAAGGCCCCTGATCGAGTATAACAAAGTTTCCTGATCGAGTAAAACAAAGCCCCCTGATCGAGTATAACAAAGTCCCCTGGTCGAGTATAACAAAGGCCCCTGATCGAATATAACAAAGTATGTGTATAACAAAGGCCCCTGATCGAGTATAACAAAGTTCCCTGATCGAGTATAACAAGCCCCCTGATCGAGTATAACAATGTCACACTGATCGAGAATAACAAAGTTCCCTGATCGAGTATAACAAAGTCCCCTGATCGGGTATAATAAAGGCCCCTGATCGAGTATAACAAAGGCCCCTGATCGAGCATAACAAAGTCCCATGGTCGAGTATATCTAAGTCCCCTCATCGAATATAACAAAGTCCCCTGATCGAGTATAACAAAGTCCCCTGATCGAGAAGAACAAAGTCCCCTGATCGAGTACAGCAAAGTCCCCTGCACGATTATATCAAAGGCCCCTGATCGAGTATAACAAAGTTTCCTGATCGAGTACAACAAAGTCCCCTGAATGAGTATAACAGCGAATTTCATCGAGTTTAACAGGCCCTGATCGAGTATAACAAAGTCCCCTGGTCGAGCGGCAACAAAGGCCCCTGATCGAATATGCAACAAAGGTGCCTGAATGCGCAACAAAAGGCCCCTGGATCGAGTATAACATAGGCCCCTAACGAGTATAACAAAGACCCCTGGTCGAGTATAAATAAAAGACTCAATATATGTCAAAGGCGCCTGATCGAGTATAACAAAGGCCCCTGATCGAGTATAACAAAGGCCCCTGATCGAGTAGAACAAAGTCCCCTGATCGAGTAAAACAAAGTTCCATGATCGAGTATAACTAACTCCCCTGATCGAGTATAACAAAGTCTCCTCATCGAGATTAACAAAGTCCTCTAATCGAGAATAACAAAGGCCTTTGATCGAGTTTAACAAATGCCCCTGATCGAGTATAACAAAGTCCCCTGGTCGAGTATAACAAAGGCCCCTGATCGAATATAACAAAGGTGCCTGAACGCGTATAACAAAGGCCCCTGATCAAGTATAACAAAGGCCATTGATCGAGTATAACAAAGTCCCCTGATCAAGTATAACAAAGTCCCCTGATTGTGTATAACAAAGGCCCCTGAGCGAGTTTAACAAAAGCCCCAGATCGAGTATAACAAAGTCCCCAGGGCGAGTATAACAAAAGCCACTGATCGAATATAACAAAGGCGCCTGAATGTGTATAACAAAGGCCCCTGATCGAGAATAACAAAGTTCCCAGATCGAGTATAACAAAGCCCCCTGTTCGAGTATAACAAAGACCCCCTGATCGAGCATAACAAAGTCCCCTGATCGAGCAACAGCCCCTGATCAAGCATAACAAAGGCCCCTGATCGAGTATACCAAAGACCCTGGTCGAGTATAACAAAGGCGCTCGATCGAGTATATAACAAAAGGCCCCTGATCGAGTATAACAAAGGCCCCTGATCGAGTATAAAGTTCCCTGATTGAATAAAACAAAGCCCCAGATCGAGCACAGGAGTCCTCCCAGAAATCCCCTGATCGTGTATAACAAAGGCCCCTGATCGAGTATAACAAAGTCCCTGATCGGGTATAACAGTCCCTTGATCGGGTATAATAAAGGCCCCGACTGAGTATATAAAAGGCCCTGACTGAGTATAACAAAGCCCTTTCATCAGGTATAACAAAGTCCCTTCATCGAGTATAACAAAGTCCCCTGATCTAGTATAACAAAGTCCCCTGGTCGAATATAACAAAATTCCCCTGATCGAGTATAACAAAGGCCCTGATCGAGTATAACAAAGTCCCCTGATCGAGTACAACAAAGTCTCCTGATCGAGTATAAGAAAGTTCTCTGATCGTGTATAACAAAGTCCCCTGGTCGAGTATAACAAATTCCCGTGATCGAGAATAACAAAATGGAATCATGGCGGTCGTACGCCCCTGATCGAGTATAACAAAGGCCCTGATCAAGGCAACAAAGACCCTTGGTCGAGTATAAATAAAGACCCCAGTCGAGTATAACAAAGTCTCCCCATCGAGATTAACAAAGTCCTAATCGAGAATAACAAAGGCCTTTTGATCGAGTTTAACAAAGGCCCCTGATCGAGTATAACAAAGTCCCCTGGTCGAGTATAACAAAGGCTCCTGATGGAATATAACAAAGGTGCCTGAACGCGTATAACAAAGGCCCCTGATCGAGTATAACAAAGTTTCCTGGTCGAGTAAAACAAAGTCCCCTGATCGAGTAAAACAAAGTTCCCTGATCGAGTATAACTAACTCCCCTGATCGAGTATAACAAAGTCTCCTCATCGAGATTAAAAAAGTCCTCTAATCGAGAATAACAAGGGCCTTTGATCGAGTTTAACAAAGGCCCCTGATCGAGTATAACAAAGTCCCCTGGTCGAGTATAACAAAGGCCCCTGATCGAATATAACAAAGGTGCCTGAACGCGTATAACAAAGGCCCCTGATCGAGTATAACAAAGGCCCCTGATCGAGTATAACAAAGTTTCCTGGTCGAGTAAAACAAAGCCCCCTGATCGAGTATAACAAATTCCCCTGATCAAGTATAACAAAGTCCCCTGATTGAGTATAGCAAAGGCCCCTCATCGAGTTTAACAAAAGCCCCTGATCGAGTATAACAAAGTCCCCAGGTCGAGTATAACAAAAGCCACTGATCGAATATAACAAAGGCGCCTGAACGTGTATAACAAAGGCCCCGAATCGAGTATAACAAAGTTCCCAGATCGAGTATAACAAAGCCCCCTGATCGAGTATAACAAAGACCCCGTGATCGAGAATAACAAAGTCCACTGATAGAGTATAACAAAGCCCCCTGATCAAGTATAACAAAGGCCCCTGATCGAGTATAACAAAGACCCCTGATCGAGTATAACAAAGGCCCCTGATCGAGTATAACAAAGTCCCCTGATCGCGTATAACAAAGCCCCCTGATTGAATAAAACAAAGTCCCCAGATCGAGTATAACAGAGTCCCCTCATCGAATATAACGAAGTCCCCTGATCGTGTATAACAAAGGCCCCTGATCGAGTATAACAAAGGCCCCTGATCGGGTATAACAAAGTCCCCGATCGAGTACAACAGAGTCCCCTGATCGAGTATACACAGACAATCGAGTGTAACAAAGTCCCCTCTATAACAAAGATCGTGTGTAACAAAGGCCTCTGATCGAGATTAACAAAGGCCCCTCATCGAGTATAACAAAGTCCCCTGGTTGAGTATAACAAAGGCCCCTGATCGAGTTTAACAAAGGTCCCTGATCGAGTACAAAAAAGTCCCCTGGTCGAGTATAACAAACTCCCCTGGTCGAGTATAACAATGTCCACTGATAGAGTATAACAAAGTCTCCTGATCGAGTATAACAAAATCCCCTGAACGAGTATAACAAAGTCCCCTCATCGAGTATAACAAAGTCCCCTCATCGAGGCCCCTGATCGAGTATAACAAAGGCCACTGATCGTGTATAACAAAGTCCCATGATCGAGTATAACAAAGTCCCCTCATCGAATATAACAAAGTCCCGTGATCGAGTATAACAAAGTTCCCTGATCGTGTAGAACAAAGTCCCCTGATCGAGTATAACAATGTCCCCTGATCGAGTATAACAAAGGCTCCTGATCGAGTTTAACAACGGCCCCTCATCGAGTATAACAAAGTCACCTGGTCGAGTATAACAAAGGCCCATGATCGAATATAACAAAGGTGCCTGAACGAGTATAATAAAGGCCCCTGATCGAGTATAACAAAGTTCCCTGATCGAGTATAACAAAGTCCCCTGATCGAGTATAACAAAGTCCCCCTGATCGAGAATAACAAAGTCCCCTGATCGAGTATAACAAAGCCCCCTGATCAAGTATAACAAAGGCCCCTCATCGAGTATAACAAAGACTCCTGGTCGATTATAACAAAGTCCCCTGATCGAGTATAACAAAGGCCCCTGATCGAGTATAACAAAGGCCACTGATCGAGTATAACAAACTCCCCTGATCGAGTATAACAAAGTCTCCTCATCGAGTTTAACAAAGACCCCTGGTCGAGTATAACAAAGGCGCCTGATCGAGTATAACAAAGGCCCTTGATCGATTATAACAAAGGCCCCTGATCGAGTATAACAAAGTCCCCTGATCGAGTATAACAAAGCCCCCTGATCGAGGAAAAATAAAGTCCCCTGATTGAGTATAACAAAGTCTTCTCATCGAGATTAACAAAGTCCTCTAATCGAGAATAACAAAGGCCTTTGAAGAGTTTAACAAAGGCCCCTGTTCGAGTATAACAAAGGCCTCTAAAAGAGTATAACAAAGGCCACTGATAGAGTATGACAAAGTCCCCTGATCGAGTATTACAGAGTCCCCTCATCGAGTATAACTGAGTCCCCTCATCGAGTATAACAAAGGCCCCTCATCGAGTATAACAAAGTCCAATGATCGAGTATAACAAAGTCCTCTGATCGAGTATAACAAAGTCCCCTGATCGAGTATAACAAAGTCCCCCTGAACGATTATAACAAATACCCCTCATCGAGTATAACAAAGTTTCTTGGTCGAGTAAAACAAAGCCCCCTCATCGAGTATAACAAAGTCCCCTGATCAAGTATAACAAAGTCCCCTGATTCAGTATAACAAAGGCCCCTGATCGAGTTTAACAAAAGCCCTGATCGTATAACAAAGTCCCAGGTCGAGTATAACAATGGCCCCTGATCGAGTGTAACAAAGTCCCCCTGATCGGGTATAATAAAGGCCCCTGATCGAGTATAACAAAGGCCCCTGATCGAGCGTAACAAACTCCCATGGTCGAGTATAACAAAGTCCCATCATCGAATATAACAAAGTCCCCTGATCGAGTATAACAAAGTCCCCTGATCGAGAAGAACAAAGTCTCCTGATCGAGTATAGCAAAGTCCTCTGCACGATTATATCAAAGGCCCCTGATCGAGTATAACAAAGTTTAATGATCGAGTACAACAAAGCCCCCTTTGATCGAGTATAACAAAGTCCCCTGATCGAGTATAACAAAGTCCCCTGATTGAGCATAACAAAGGCCTTTGATCGAGTTTAACAAAGGCCCCTGATCGAGTAAAACAAAGTCCCCTGATCGAGTAAAACAAAGTTCCCTGATCGAGTATAACTAACTCCCCTGATCGAGTATAACAAAGTCTCCTCATCGAGATTAACAAAGTCCTCTAATCGAGAATAACAAAGGCCTTTGATCGAGTTTAACAAATGCCCCTGA
Organism: Homarus americanus; assembly: GCF_018991925.1. Lineage (NCBI taxonomy): Eukaryota > Metazoa > Arthropoda > Malacostraca > Decapoda > Nephropidae > Homarus > Homarus americanus. The sequence continues at coordinate 12,061 of NW_024736828.1, forward strand.
TCGAGTAAAACAAAGTCCCCTGGTCGAGTATAACAAAGTCCCCTGATCGAATATAACAAAGGTGCCTGAACGCGTATAACAAAGGCCCCTGATCAAGTATAACAAAGGCCATTGATCGAGTATAACAAAGTTTCCTGGTCGAGTAAAACAAAGCCCCCTGATCGAGTATAACAAAGTCCCCTGATCAAGTATAACAAAGTCCCCTGATTGAGTATAACAAAGGCCCCTGATCGAGTTTAACAAAAGCCCCTGATCGAGTATAACAAAGTCCCCAGGTCGAGTATAACAAAAGCCACTGATCGGATATAACAAAGGCGCCTGAACGTGTATAACAAAGGCCCCTGATCGAGTATAACAAAACCCCCTGATCGAGTATAACAAAGTCCCCCTGATCGAGAATAACAAAGTCCCCTCATCGAATATAACAAAGTCCCCTGATCGAGTATAACAAAGTCCCCTGATCGAGTATAACAGAGTCCCCTCATCGAGTATAACAAAGGCCCCTCATCGAGTATAACAAAGTCCCCTGATCGAGTATAACAGACTGCCCTAATCGAGTGTAACAAAGTCCCCTTATCGAATATAACAAAGTCCCGTGATCGTGTATAACAAAGGCCCCTGATCGAGTATAACAAAGGCCCCTGATCGGGTATAACAAAGTCCCCTAATCGAGTATAACAGAGTCCCCTGATCGAGTATAACAGACTGCCCTAATCGAGTGTAACAATGTCCCCTGATCGAGTATAACAAAGTCCACTGATCGTGTATAACAAAGGCCTCTCATCGAGATTAACAAAGGCCCCTCATCGATTATAACAAAGTCCCCTGGTTGAGTATAACAAAGGCCCCTGATCGAGTTTAACAAAGGTCCCTGATCGAGTACAAAAAAGTCCCCTGGTCGAGTATAACAAACTCCCCTGGTCGAGTATAACAATGTCCACTGATAGAGTATAACAAAGTCTCCTGATCGAGTATAACAAAATCCCCTGAACGAGTATAACAAAGTCCCCTCATCGAGTATAACAAAGTCCCCTCATCGAGGCCCCTGATCGAGTATAACAAAGGCCACTGATCGAGTATAACAAAGTCCCATGATCGAGTATAACAAAGTCCCCTCATCGAATGTAACAAAGTCCCGTGATCGAGTATAACAAAGTCCCCTGATCGTGTAGAACAAAGTCCCTTGATCGAGTATAACAAAGGCCCCTGATCGAGTTTAACAACGGCCCCTCATCGAGTATAACAAAGTCCCCTGATCGAGTATAACAAAGCCCCCTGATCGAGGAAAAATAAAGTCCCCTGATTGAGTATAACAAAGTCTTCTCATCGAGATTAACAAAGTCCTCTAATCGAGAATAACAAAGGCCTTTGAAGAGTTTAACAAAGCCCCTCATCGAGTATAACAAAGTCCAATGTTCGAGTATAACAAAGTCCTCTGATCGAGTATAACAAAGTCCCCTGATCGAGTATAACAAAGTCCCCTGAACGATTATAACAAATACCCCTCATCGAGTATAACAAACTTTCTTGGTCGAGTAAAACAAAGCCCCCTGATCGAGTATAACAAAGTCCCCTGATCAAGTATAACAAAGTCCCCTGATTGAGTATAACAGGCCCCTGATCGAGCTTTCTAACAAAAGCCCTAACGAGTATAACAAAGTCCCCAGGTCGAGTATAAATAAAGGCCCTGATCGAAAGTATAACAAAGTCCCCCTGATCGAGAATAACAAAGTCCCCTGATCGGGTATAATAAAGGCCCCTGATCGAGTATAACAAAGGCCCCTGATCGAGCATAACAAACTCCCATGGTCGAGTATAACAAAGTCCCATCAACGAATATAACAAAGTCCCCTGATCGAGTATAACAAAGTCCCCTGATCGAGAAGAACAAGTCTCCTGATCGAGTATAGCAAAGTCCCCTGCACGATTATATCAAAGGCCCCTGATCGAGTATAACAAAGTTTAATGATCGAGTACAACAAAGCCCCCTTTGATCGAGTATAACAAAGTCCCCTGATCGAGTATAACAAAGTCCCCTGATTGAGCATAACTAAGGCCCCTGATCGAGTTTAACAAAGGCCCCTGATCGAGTATAACAAAGTCCCCTGGTCGAGTATAACAAAGGCCACTGATCGAATATAACAAAGGTGCCTGAACGCGTATAGCAAAGGCCCCTGATCGAGTATAACAAAGGCCCCTGGTCGAGTATAACAAAGTCCCCTGATCGAGTATTACAGAGTCCCCTGATCGAGTGTAACAGAGTCCCCTCATCGAGTATAACAAAGGCCCCTCATCGAGTATAACAAAGTCCCCTGATCGAGTATAACAGAGTCCCCTGATCGAGTATAACAGACTGACCTAATCGAGTGTAACAAAGTCCCCTGATCGAGTGTAACAAAGTCCACTGATCGTGTATAACAAAGGCCTCTGATCGAGATTAACAAAGGCCCCTCATCGAGTATAACAAAGTCCCCTGATCGAGTACAAAAAAGTCCCCTGGTCGAGTATAACAAACTCCCCTGGTCGAGTATAACAATGTCCCCTGATAGAGTATAACAAAGTCCCCTGATCGAGTATAACAAAATCCCCTGAACGAGTATAACAAAGTCCCCTCATCGAGTATAACAAAGTCCCCTCATCGAGGCCCCTGATCGAGTATAACAAAGGCCACTGATCGAGTATAACAAAGTCCCATGATCGAGTATAACAAAGTCCCCTCATCGAATATAACAAAGTCCCGTGATCGAGTATAACAAAGTCCCCTGATCGTGTAGAACAAAGCCCCCTGATCAAGTATAACAAAGGCCCCTGATCGAGTATAACAAAGACCCCTTGTCGAATATAACAAAGTCCCTGATCGACTATAACAGCGCCCTCGATCGAGTATAACAAAGGCCCCTGATCGAGTATAACAGAGTCCTCTATCGAGTATAACAAAGGCCCTCATCGAGTATAACAAAGTCCCATGATCCAGTATAACAAAGTCCCCTTATCGAATATAACAAAGTCCCCTGATCGTGTATAACAAAGGCCCCTGATCGAGTATAACAAAGGCCCCTGATCGGGTATAACAAAGTCCCCTGATCGAGTATAATAGAGTCCCCTGATCTAGTATAACAGACTGCCCTAATCGAGTGTAACAAAGTCCCCTGATCGAGTGTAACAAAGTCCACTGATCGTGTATAACAAAGGCCTCTGATCGAGATTAACAAAGGCCCCTCATCGAGTATAACAAAGTCCCCTGGTTGAGTATAATAAAGGCCCCTAATCGAGTTTAACAAAGGCCCCTGATCGAGTACAAAAAAGTCCCCTGGTCGAGTATAACAAACTCCCCTGGTCGAGTATAACAATATCCTCTGATAGAGTATAACAAAGTCCCCTGATCGAGTATAACAAAATCCCCTGAACGAGTATAACAAAGTCCCATAATCGAGTATAACAAAGTCCCCTGATCGAGTATAACTAACTCCCCTGATCGAGTATAACAAAGTCTCCTCATCGAGATTAACAAAGTCCTCTAATCGAGAATAACAAAGGCCTTTGATCGAGTTTAACAAAGGCCCCTGTTCGAGTATAACAAAGGCCTCTAAAAGAGTATAACAAAGGCCGCTGATCGAATATAACAACGTCCCCTGATCGAGTATTACAGAGTCCCTACATCGAGTATAACAGAGTCCCCTCATCGAGTATAACAAAGGCCCCTCATCGAGTATAACAAAGTCCCATGATCGAGTATAACAAAGTCCCCTCATCGAATATAACAAAGTCCCCTGATCGAGAATAACAAAGTCCCGTGATCGAGTATAACAAACTCCCCTGATTGAGTATAAGAAAGGCCCCTGATCGAGTTTAACAAAAGCCCCTGATCGAGTATAACAAAGTCTCCTGGTCGAGTATAACAAAGGCCCCTGATCGAATATAACAAAGGCGCCTGAACGACATAACAAACGCCCTTGATCGAGTATAACAAAGTTCCCTGATCGAGTATAACAAAGCCCCTGGATCGAATATAATAAACTCCCCCTGATCGAGAATAACAAGGTCCCCTGATCGAGTATAACAGTTCTTCATCAAGTATAACAAAGGCCTCCTCATCGAGTATAACAAAGCCCCTCATAGAGTATAACAAAGTCCCTGATCGAGTATAACAAAGTCCTCTGATCGGGTATAACAGCGTCTTTAACCGAGTATAACAGAGGCCCCTGATCGATTATAACAAAGGCCCCTGATCGAGTATAACAAAGTTTCCTGATCGAGTAAAACAAAGCTCCCAGATCGAGTATAACAAAGTCCCCTGATCGAGTATAACAAAGTCCCCTGATTGAGTATATCAAAGGCCCCTGATCGAGTTTAACAAAGGCCCATGATCGAGTATAACAAAGTCCCCTGGTCGAGTATAACAAAGGCCCCTCATCGAATATAACAAAGGCGCCTGAGCGAGTATAACAAAGGCCCCTGATCGAGTATAACAAAGTTCCTGATCGAGTAAAACAAAGCCTCCTGATCGAGTATAACAAAGTCCCCCTGATGGAGAATAACAAAGTCCCCTGATCGAGTATAACAAAGCCCCCTCATCAAGTATAACAAAGGCCCCTGATCGAGTATAACAAAGCCCCCTCATCAAGTATAACAAAGGCCCCTCATCGAGTATAACAAAGACCCCTGGTCGAGTATAACAAAGTCCCCTAATCGAGTATAACAAAGGCCCCTGATCGAGAATAACAAAGGCCCCTGATTGAGTATAACAAAGTCCCCTGATCGAGGATAACAAAGCCCCCTGATCGAGTAAAACAAAGTCCCCTGATCGAGTATAACAAACTCCTATGATCGAGTATAACAAAGTCTCCTCATCGAGTTTAACAAAGTCCTCAAATCGAGAAAAACAAAGGCCTTTGATCGAGTTTAACAAAGGCCCCTGTTCGAGTATAACAAAGGTCTCTAAAAGATTATAACAAAGGACACTGATCGGGTATAGCAAAGCCCCCTCATCATGTATAACAAAAGCCTCTGATCAAGTATAACAAAGACCCCTGGTCGAGTATAACAAAGTCCCCTGATCGAGTATTACAGAGTCCCCTGATCGAGTATAACAGAGTCACCTCATCGAGTATAACAAAGGTCCCTCATCGAGTATAACAAAGTCCCATGATCGAGTATAACAACGTCCCCTCATCGAATATAACAAAGTCCCCTGATCGAGTATAACAAAGTCCCCTGATCGAGTATAACAAAGTTCCCTGATCGAGTATAACAAAGCCCCCTGATCGAGTATAACAAAGTCCCCTGATCGTGTATAACAAAGGCCCCTGATCGAGTATAACAAAGGCCCCTTATCGGGTATAACAAAGTCCCCTGATCGAGTATAATAGAGTCCCCTGATCTAGTATAACAGACTGCCCTAATCGAGTGTAACAAAGTCCCCTGATCGAGTGTAACAAAGTCCACTGATCGTGTATAACAAAGGCCTCTGATCGAGATTAACAAAGGCCCCTCATCGAGTATAACAAAGTCCCCTGGTTGAGTATAACAAAGGCCCCTGATCGAGTTTAACAAAGGCCCCTGATCGAGTACAAAAAAGTCCCCTGGTCGAGTATAACAAACTCCCCTGGTCGAGTATAACAATGTCCCCTGATAGAGTATAACAAAGTCCCCTGATCGAGTATAACAAAATCCCCTGAACGAGTATAACAAAGTCCCCTCATCGAGTATAACAAAGTCCCCTCATCGAGGCCGCTGATCGAGTATAACAAAGGCCACTGATCGAGCATAACAAACTCCCATGATCGAGTAAAACAAAGTCCCCTCATCGAATATAACAAAGTCCCGTGATCGATCGAGTATAACAAAGTCCCCTGATCGAGAAGAACAAAGTCTCCTGATCGAGTATAGCAAAGTCCCCTGCACGATTATATCAAAGGCCCCTGATCGAGTATAACAAAGTTTAATGATCGAGTACAACAAAGCCCCCTGATCGAGTATAACAAAGTCCCCTGATCGAGTATAACAAAGTCCCCTGATTGAGTATAACAAAGGCCCCTGATCGAGTTTAACAAAGGTCCCTGATCGAGTATAACAAAGTCCCCTGGTCGAGTATAACAAAGGCCACTGATCGAATATAACAAAGGTGCCTGAACGTGTATAACAAAGGCCCCTGATTGAGTATAACAAAGGCCCCTAATCGAGTATAACAAATACCCGTGGTCGAGTATAACAAAGACCCCTGGTCGAGTATAACAAAGGCGCCTGATCGAGTATAACAAAGGCCCTTGATCGAGTATAACAAAGGCCCCTGATCGAGTATAACAAAGTCCCCTGATCGAATAAAACAAAGTCCCCTGATCGAGTATAACTAACTCCCCTGATCGAGTATAACAAAGTCTCCTCATCGAGATTAACAAAGTCCTCTAATCGAGAATAACAAAGGCCTTTGATCGAGTTTAACAAAGGCCCCTGTTCGAGTATAACAAAGGCCTCTAAAAGAGTATAACAAAGGTCGCTGATCGAGTATAACAACGTCCCCTGATCAAGTATTACAGAGTCCCCAGATCGAGTATTACAGAGCCCCCAGATCGAGTATAACAGAGTCCCCTCATCGAGTATAACAAAGGCCCCTCATCGAGTATAACAAAGTCCCATGATAGAGTATAACAAAGTCCCCTGATCGAGTATATCAAAGTCCCCTGATTGAATATAACAAAGGCCCTTAATCGAGTTTAACAAAAGCCCTTGATCGAGTATAACAAAGTCCCCAGGTCGAGTATAACAAAGGCCCCTGATCGAATATAACAAAGGCGCCTGAACGTGTATAACAAAGGCCCTTGATCGAGTATAACAAAGCCCCCTGATCGAGTATAACAAAGTCCCCCTGATCGATATAACAAAGCCCCCTCATAGAGTATAACAAAGTCCCCTGATCGAGTATAACAAAGTCCCCTGATCGGGTATAACAAAGGCCCCTGATCGAGTATAACAGAGGCCCCTGATCGAGTATAACAAAGTCCCATTGTCGAGCATAACAAAGTCCCCTCATCGAATATAACAAAGTTCCCTCATCGAGTATAACAAAGTCCCCTGATCGAGGAGAACAAAGTCCCCTGATCGAGTATAACAGAGTCCCCTGAACGATTATAACAAAGGCCCCTGATCGAGTATAACAAAGTTTCCTGATCGAGTAAAACAAAGCTCCCTGATCGAGTATAACAAAGTCCCCTGATCGAGTATAACAAAGTCCCCTGATTGAGTATAACAAAGGCCCCTAATCGAGTTTAAAAAAGGCCCATGATCGAGTATAACAAAGTCCCCTGGTCGAGTATAACAAAGGCCCCTCATCGAATATAACAAAGGCGCCTGAGCGAGTATAACAAAGGCCCCTAATCGAGTATAACAAAGTTCCCTGATCGAGAATAACAAAGCCCCCTGATCGAGTATAACAAAGTCCCCCTGATCGAGAATAACAAAGTCCCCTGATCGAGTATAACAAAGCCCTCATCAAGTATAACAAAGGCCCCTGATCGAGTATAACAAAGCCCCCTCATCAAGTATAACAAAGGCCCCTCATCGAGTATAACAAAGACCCCTGGTCGAGTATAACAAAGTCCCCTAATCGAGTATAACAAAGGCCCCTGATCGAGAATAACAAAGGCCCCTGATTGAGTATAACAAAGTCCCCTGATCGAGGATAACAAAGCCCCCTGATCGAGTAAAACAAAGTCCCCTGATCGAGTATAACAAACTCCTATGATCGAGTATAACAAAGTCTCCTCATCGAGTTTAACAAAGTCCTCAAATCGAGAAAAACAAAGGCCTTTGATCGAGTTTAACAAAGGCCCCTGTTCGAGTATAACAAAGGTCTCTAAAAGATTATAACAAAGGACACTGATCGGGTATAGCAAAGCCCCCTCATCATGTATAACAAAAGCCTCTGATCAAGTATAACAAAGACCCCTGGTCGAGTATAACAAAGTCCCCTGATCGAGTATTACAGAGTCCCCTGATCGAGTATAACAGAGTCACCTCATCGAGTATAACAAAGGCCCCTCATCGAGTATAACAAAGTCCCATGATCGAGTATAACAAAGTCCCCTCATCGAATATAACAAAGTCCCCTGATCGAGTATAACAAAGTCCCCTGATCGAGTATAACAAAGTTCCCTGATCGAGTATAACAAAGCCCCCTGATCGAGTATAACAAAGTCCCTCTGATCGAGAATAACAAAGTCCCCTGATCGTGTATAACAAAGCCCCCTGATCAAGTACAACAAAGGCCCCTGATCGAGTATAACAAAGACCCCTGGTCGAGTATAACAAAATCCCCTGATCGAGTATAACAAAGGCCCCTGATCGAGTATAACAAAGGCCCCTGATCGAGTATAACAGAGTCCCCTCATCGAGTATAACAAAGGCCCCTCATCGATTATAACAAAGTCCCATGATCCAGTATAACAAAGTCCCCTTATCGAATATTACAAAGGCCACTGATCGAGTATAACAAAGTCCCCTGATCGAGTAAAACAAAGTTCCCTGATCGAGTATAACTAACTCCCCTGATCGAGTATAACAAAGTCTCCTCATCGAGATTAAAAAAGTCCTCTAATCGAGAATAACAAAGGCCTGTGATCGAGTTTAACAAAGGCCCCTTATCGAGTATAACAAAGTCCCCTGGTCGAGTATAACAAAGGCCCCTGATCGAATATAACAAAGGTGCCTGAACGCGTATAACAAAGGCCCCTGATCGAGTATAACAAAGGCCCCTGATCGAGTATAACAAAGTTTCCTGGTCGAGTAAAACAAAGCCCCCTGATCAAGTATAACAAAGTCCCCTGATTGAGTATAACAAAGGCCCCTCATCGAGTTTAACAAAAGCCCCTGATAGAGTATAACAAAGTCCCCAGGTCGAGTATAACAAAAGCCACTGATCGAATATAACAAAGGCGCCTGAACGTGTATAACAAAGGCCCCTGATCGAGAAAAACAAAGTCCCCTGATCGAGTATAACAAAGCCCCCTGATCAAGTATAACAAAGGCCCCTGATCGAGTATAACAAAGACCCCTGGTCGAGTATAACAAAGGCGCCTGATCGAGTATAACAAAGGCCCCTGATCGAGTGTAACAAAGGCCCCTGATCGAGTATAACAAAGTCCCATGATCCAGTATTACAAAGTCCCCTTATCGAATATAACAAAGTCCCCTGATCGTGTATAACAAAGGCCCCTGATCGAGTATACCAAAGGCCCCTGATCGGGTATAACAAAGTCCCCTGATCGAGTATAACAGAGTCCCCTGATCGAGTATAACAAAGTCCCCTGAACGATTATAACAAATGCCCCTCATCGAGTATAACAAAGTTTCCTGGTCGAGTAAAACAAAGCCCCCTGATCGAGTATAACAAAGTACCCTGATGAGGTATAACAAAGTCCCCGGATTGAGTATAACAAAGGCCCCTAATCGAGTTTAACAAAAGCCCCTGATCGAGTATAACAAAGTCCCCAGGTCGAGTATAACAAAGGCCCCTGATCGAATATAACAAAGGCGCCTGAACGTGTATAACAAAGGCCCTTGATCGAGTATAACAAAGTTCCCTGATCGAGTATAACAAAGCCCCCTAATCGAGTATAACAAAGTCCCCCTGATCGAGAATAGCAAAGTCCCCTGATCGAGTATAACAAAGTCCCCTGATCGGGTATAATAAAAGCCCCTGATCGAGTATAACAAAGGCCCCTGATCGAGCATAACAAACTCCCATGGTCGAGTATAACAAAGTCCCATCATCGAATATAACAAAGTCCCCTGATCGAGTATAACAAAGACCCCTGATCGAGAAGAACAAAGTCTCCTGATCGAGTATAGCAAAGTCCCCTGCACGATTATATCTAAGGCCCCTGATCGAGTATAACAAAGTTTCCTGATCGAGTACAACAAAGCCCCCTGATCGAGTATAACAAAGTCCCCTGATCGAGTATAACAAAGTCCCCTGATTGAGTATAACAAAGGCCCCTGATCGAGTTTAACAAAGGCCCCTGATCGAGTATAACAAAGTCCCCTGGTCAAGTATAACAAAGGCCACTGATCGAATATAACAAAGGTGCCTCAACGCGTATAACAAAGGCCCCTGATCGAGTATAACAAAGGCCCCTGATCGACTATAACAAAGACCCCTGGTCGAATATAACAAAGTCCCCTGATCGAGTATTACAGAGTCTCCTGATCGAGTATAACAGAGTCCCCTCATCGAGTATAACAAAGGCCCCTCATCGAGTATAACAAAGTCCCATGTTCGAGTATAACAAAGTCCCCTCATCGAATATAACAAAGTCCCCTGATCGAGTATAACAAAGTCCCCTGATCGAGGATAACAAAGTTCCCTGATCGAGTATAACAAAGCCCCCTAATCGAGTATAACAAAGTCCCCCTGATCGAGAATAGCAAAGTCCCCTGATCGAGTATAACAAAGTCCCCTCATCGGGTATAATTAAGGCCCCTGATCGAGTGTAACAAAGGCCCCTGATCGAGCATAACAAACTCCCATGGTCGAGTATAACAAAGTCCCATCATCGAATATAACAAAGACCCCTGATCGAGTATAACAAAGTCCCCTGATCGAGAAGAACAAACTCTCCTGATCGAGTATAGCAAAGTCCCCTGCACGATTATATCAAAGGCCCCTGATCGAGTATAACAAAGTTTCCTGATCGAGTAAAACAAAGCCCCCTGATCGAGTATAACAAAGTCCCCTGATCGAGTATAACAAAGTCCCCTAATTGAGTATAACAAAGGCCCCTGATCGAGTTTAACAAAGGCCCCTGATCGAGTATAACAAAAGGTGCCTCAACGCGTATAACAAAGGCCCCTGATCGAGTATAACAAAGGCCCCTGATCGACTATAACAAAGACCCCTGGTCGAATATAACAAAGTCCCCTGATCGAGTATTACAGAGTCTCCTGATCGAGTATAACAGAGTCCCCTCATCGAGTATAACAAAGGCCCCTCATCGAATATAACAAAGTCCCCTGATCGAGTACAACAAAGTCCCCTGATCGAGGATAACAAAGTTCCCTGATCGAGTATAACAAAGCCCCAAGATCGAGTATAACAAAGTCCCTCTGATCGAGAATAACAAAGTCCCCTGATCGTGTATAACAAAGCCCCCTGATCAAGCATAACAAAGGCCCCTGATAGAGTATAACAAAGACCCCTGGTCGAGTATAACAAAGTCCCCTGATCGACTATAACAAAGGCCCCTGATCGAGTATAACAAAGGCCCCTGATCGAGTATAACAGAGTCCCATCATCGAGTATAACAAAGGCCCCTCATCGATTATAACAAAGTCCCATGATCCAGTATAACAAAGTCCCCTTATCGAATATTACAAAGGCCACTGATCGAGTATAACAAAGTACCCTGATCGAGTATTACAGAGTCCCCTGATCGAGTATAACAGAGTCCCCTGATCGACTATAACAAAGGCCCCTGATCGAGTATAACAAAGGCCCCTGATCGAGTATAACAGAGTCCCATCATCGAGAATAACAAAGGCCCCTCATCGATTATAACAAAGTCCCATGATCCAGTATAACAAAGTCCCCTTATCGAATATTACAAAGGCCACTGATCGAATATAACAAAGTCCCCTGATCGAGTATTACAGAGTCCCCTCATCGAGAATAACAAAGTCCCCTGATCGAGTATAACAAAGCCCCCTCATCAAGTATAACAAAGGCCCCTCATCGAGTATAACAAAGCCCCCTCATAGAATATAACAAAGTCCCCGGATCGAGTATAACAAAGTCCCCTGATCGGGTATAACAAAGGCCCCTAATCGAGTATAACAGAGGCCCCTGATCGAGTATAACAAAGTCCCATTGTCGAGCATAACAAAGTCCCCTCATCGAATATAACAAAGTTCCCTCATCGAGTATAACAAAGTCCCCTGATCGTGATGAACAAAGTCCCCTGATCGAGTATAACAGAGTCCCCTGAACGATTATAACAAAGGTCCCTGATCAAGTATAACAAAGTTTCCTCATCGAGTAAAACAAAGCTCCCTGATCAAGTATAACAAAGTCCCCTGATCGAGTATATCAAAGTCCCCTGATTAAGTATAACAAAGGCCCCTAATCGAGTTTAAAAAAGGCCCATGATCGAGTATAACAAAGTCCACTGGTCGAGTATACCAAAGGCCCCTCATCGAATATAACAAAGGCGCCTGAGCGAGTATAACAAAGGCCCCTAATCGAGTATAACAAAGTTCCCTGATCGAGAATAACAAAGCCCCCTGATCGAGCATAACAAAGTCCCCTTGATCGAGAATAACAAAGTCCCCTGATCGAGTATAACAAAGCCCCCTCATCAAGTATAACAAAGGCCCCTGATCGAGTATAACAAAGCCCCCTCATCAAGTATAACAAAAGCCCCTGATCGAGTATAACAAAGTCCCCAGGTCGAGTATAACAAACGCCCCTGATCGAATATAACAAAAAGGCGCCTGAACGTGTATAACAAGGCCCTTGATTGAGTATAACAAAAGGCCCCTAATCGAGTTTAAAAAGGCCCATGATCGAGTATAACAAAGTCCCCTGGTCGAGTATAACAAAGGCCCCTCATCGAATATAACAGGCGCCCTAAGCGGTATAACAAAGGCCCTTTAATCGAGTATAACAAAGTTCCCTGATCGAGTATAACAAAGCCCCCTGATCGAGTATAACAAAGTCCCCCTGATCGCGAATAACAAAGTCCCCTGATCGAGTATAACAAAGCCCCCTCATCAAGTATAACAAAGGCCCTTGATCGAGTATAACAAAGCCCCCTCATCAAGTATAACAAAGCCCCCTCATCAAGTATAACAAAGGCCCCTGATCAAGTATAAGAAAGTCCCCTCATCGAGTATTACAGAGTCCCCTGATCGAGTATAACAAAGTCCCCTCATCGAGTATAACAAAGCCCCATCATAGAGTATAACAAAGTCCCCTGATCGAGTATAACAATTTCCCCTGATTGGGTATAACAAAGGCCCCTGATCGAGTATAACAATGGTCCCTGATCGAGCGTAACAATGTCCCATGGTCGAGTATAACAATGTCCCCTCATCGAATATAACAAAGTCCCCTGATCGAGTATAACAATGTCCCCTGATCGAGAAGAACAAAGTCCCCTGATCGAGTATAGCAAAGTCCCCTGCACGATTATATCAAAGGCCCCTAATCGAGTATAACAAAGTTTCCTGATCGAGTAAAACAAAGCCCCCTGATCAAGTATAACAAAGTCCCCTGATCGAGTATAACAAAGTCCCCTGATTGAGTATAACAAAGGTATCTGATCGAGTTTAACAAAGGCCTCTGATCGAGTATAACAAAGGCCCCTGATCGAATATAACAAAGGCGCCTGAACGCGTATAACAAAGGCCCCTGATCGAGTATAACAAATTTCCCTAATCGAGTATAAGAAAGCCCCCTGATCGAGTATAACAAAGTCCCCCTGATCGAGAATAACAAAGTCCCCTGATCGAGTATAACAAAGCCCCCTGATCAAGTATAACAAAGGCCCCTGATCGAGTATAACAAAGTCCCCTGATCGAGTATAACAAAGTCTCCTCATCGAGATTAACAAAGTCCTCTAATCGAGAATAACAAAGGCCTTTGATGGAGTTTAACAAAAGCCCTTGTTCGAGTATAACAAAGGCCTCTAAAAGAGTATAACAAAGGCCACGGATCGAGTATAACAAAGTCCCCTGATCGAGTATTACAGAGTCCCCTCATCGAGTATAACAGAGTCCCCTCATCGAGTATAACAAAGGCCCCTCATCGAGTATAACAAAGTCCCATGATCGAGTATAACAAAGTCCCCTGATCGAGTATAACAAAGTCCCCTGATCGAGTATAACAAAGTCCACTGAACGATTATAACAAATGCACTTCATCGAATATAACAAAGTTTCCTGGTCGAGTAAAACAAAGCCCCCTGATCGAGTATGACAAAGTCCCCTGATCAAGTATAACAAAGTCCTCTGGTCGAGTTTAACAAAAGCCCCTGATGAGTTTAACAAAAGCCTGATCGAGTATAACAAGTCCCCAGGTCGAGTATAACAAGTTCCTGATCGAAGGTATAAACAGGTTTCCCTGTTCGAATTATAACAAAAGTCACCTGATCCCGAAATTATAACAAGTCCCCTGATCCCGGTATATAAAGTCACCTGTCCGGGTATAATAAAAACCCTGATCGAAATTATAACAAAGGCCCATAATCGAGCATAACAAAGTCCATGGTCAGTATAACAAAAAAGTCCCCTCATCGAATATAACAAAGTCTCTGATCCGAGATATAACAAGGCTTCTGATCGGAAGGTATAACAAAGGCCCTGATCAGTATAAAAAAGGCCCCTGATCGAGTATAACAAAGACCCTGGTCGAGGAAGTATAACAAAGACTGGTCGAGGTATAACAAAAGGCGTCTGATCGAGTATAACAAAGGCCCCTGATCGAGTATAACAAAGGCCCCTGATCGAGTAAAACAAAGTCCCCTGATCGAGTATAACAAAGTCTCCTCATCGAGATTAACAAAGTCCTCTAATCGAGAATAACAAAGGCCTTTGATCGAGTTTAACAACGTCCCCTGATCGAGTATTACAGAGTCCCCAGATCGAGTATAACAGAGTCCCCTCATCGAGTATAACAAAGGCCCCTCATCGAGTATAACAAAGGCCCCTGATCGAGTATAAGAAAGTCCCTCATCGAGTATTACAGACTCTCCTGATCGAGTATAACAAAGTCCCATCATAGAGTATAACAAAGTCCACTGATCGAGTATAACAATGTCCCCTGATTGGGTATAACAAAGGCCCCTGATCGAGTATAACAATGGTCCCTGATCGAGCGTAACAATGTCCCATGGTCGAGTATAACAAAGTCCCCTCATCGAATATAACAAAGACCCTGATCGAGTATAACAATGTCCCCTGATCGAGAAGAACAAAGTCCCCTGATCGAGTATAGCAAAGTCCCCTGCACGATTATATCAAAGGCCCCTAATCGAGTATAACAAAGTTTCCTGATCGATTAAAACAAAGCCCCCTGATCAAGTATAACAAAGTCCCCTGATCGAGTATAACAAAGTCCCCTGATTGAGTATAACAAAGGTCTCTGATCGAGTTTAACAAAGGCCCCTGATCGAGTATAACAAAGGCCCCTAATCGAATATAACAAAGGCGCCTGAACGCGTATAACAAAGGCCCCTGATCGAGTATAACAAATTTCCCTAATCGAGTATAAGAAAGCCCCCTGATCGAGTATAACAAAGTCCCCCTGATCGAGAATAACAAAGTCCCCTGATCGAGTATAACAAAGCCCCCTGATCAAGTATAACAAAGCCCCTGATCGAGTATAACAAAGACCCCTGGTCGAGTATAACAGAGTCCCCTCATCGAGTATAACAAAGGCCCCTCATCGAGTATAACAAAGTCCCATGATAGAGTATAACAAAGTCCCCTCATCGAATATAACAAAGTCCCCTGATCGAGTATAACAAAGTCCCCTGACCGAGTATAACAAAGTCCCCTGATCGAGTATAACAAATTCCCCTGAACGATTATAACAAATGCCCCTCATCGAGTATAACAAAGTTTCCTGGTCGAGTAAAACAAAGCCCCCTGACCGAGTATAACAAAGTCCCCTGATCAAGTATAACAAAGTCCCCTGATTGAGTCTAACAAAGGCCCCTGATCGAGTTTAACAAAAGCCCCTGATCGAGTATAACAAAGTTCCCAGGTCGAGTATAACAAAAGCCACTGATCGAATATATCAAAGGCGCCTGAACGTGTATAACAAAGGCCCCTGATCGAGTATAACAAAGTTCCCCACTGATCGTATATAACAAAGGCGCCTGAACGTGTATAACAAAGGCCCCTGATCGAGAATATAACAAAGTTCCTGATCGAGTATAACAAAGCCCCATGATCAGGTAACAAAGACCCCTGATCGAGAATAACGAAGTCCTGATCGAGTATAACAAAGCCCCTGATCAAGTATAACAAAGGCCCCTGATCGAGTATAACAAAGACCCCTGGTCGAGTATAACAAAGGCGCCTAATCGAGTATAACAAAGGCCCCTGATCGAGTATAACAAAGGCCCCAGATCAAGTATAACAAAGTCCCCTGATCGAGTATAACAAAGCCCCCAGATTGAGTATAACAGAGTCCCCTCATCGAGTATAACAAAGGCCCCTCATCGAGTATAACAAAGTCCCATGATCCAGTATAACAAAGTCCCCTTATCGAATATAACAAAGTCCCCTGATCGTGTATAACAAAGGCCCCTGATCGAGTATAACAAAGGCCCCTGATCGGGTATAACAAAGTCCCCTGATCGAGTATAATAGAGTCCCCTGATCTAGTATAACAGACTGCCCTAATCGAGTGTAACAAAGTCCCCTGATCGAGTGTAACAAAGTCCACTGATCGTGTATAACAAAGGCCTCTGATCGAGATTAACAAAGGCCCCTCATCGAGTATAACAAAGTCCCCTGGTTGAGTATAATAAAGGCCCCTAATCGAGTTTAACAAAGGCCCCTGATCGAGTACAAAAAAGTCCCCTGGTCGAGTATAACAAACTCCCCTGGTCGAGTATAACAATATCCTCTGATAGAGTATAACAAAGTCCCCTGATCGAGTATAACAAAATCCCCTGAACGAGTATAACAAAGTCCCATAATCGAGTATAACAAAGTCCCCTGATCGAGTATAACTAACTCCCCTGATCGAGTATAACAAAGTCTCCTCATCGAGATTAACAAAGTCCTCTAATCGAGAATAACAAAGGCCTTTGATCGAGTTTAACAAAGGCCCCTGTTCGAGTATAACAAAGGCCTCTAAAAGAGTATAACAAAGGCCGCTGATCGAGTATAACAACGTCCCCTGATCAAGTATTACAGAGTCCCCAGTTCGAGTATTACAGAGCCCCCAGATCGAGTATAACAGAGTCCCCTCATCGAGTATAACAAAGGCCCCTCATCGAGTATAACAAACTCCCATGATAGAGTATAACAAAGTCCCCTGATCGAGTATATCAAAGTCCCCTGATTGAGTATAACAAAGGCCCTTAATCGAGTTTAACAAAAGCCCTTGATTGAGTATAACAAAGCCCCAGGTCGAGTATAACAAAGGCCCCTGATCGAATATAACAAAGGCGCCTGAACGTGTATAACAAAGGCCCTTGATCGAGTATAACAAAGCCCCCTGATCGAGTATAACAAAGTCCCCCTGATCGAGAATAACAAATTCCCCTGATCGAGTATAACAAAGCTCCCTCATCAAGTATAACAAAGGCCCCTCATCGAGTATAACAAAGCCCCCTCATAGAGTATAACAAAGTCCCCTGATCGAGTATAACAAAGTCCTCTGATCGGGTATAACAAAGGCCCCTAATCGAGTATAACAGAGGCCCCTGATCGAGTATAACAAAGTCCCATTGTCGAGCATAACAAAGTCCCCTCATCGAATATAACAAAGTTCCCTCATCGAGTATAACAAAGTCCCCTGATCGAGTATAACAAAGTCCCCTGATTGAGTATAACAAAGGCCCCTAATCGAGTTTAGAAAAGGCTATGATAGTCTCTTTTTCAGAAGAAATCCTGGTCCGTACAACAAAGGCCCTCATCGAAAAATATAACAAAGAGCTTGCTGGGCAGTATAACAAAAGGCCCCTAATCGAGTATAACAAAGTTCCTGATCGAGAATAACAAAAGCCCCTGATCATTATTAAAAGTCCCCCTGATCGAGAATAACAAAGTCCCCTGATCGAGTATAACAAAGCCCCCTCATTAAGTATAACAAAGGCTCCTGATCGAGTATAACAAAGCCCCCTCATCAAGTATAACAAAGGCCCCTCATCGAGTATAACAAAGACCCCTGGTCGAGTATAACAAAGTCCCCTAATCGAGTATAACAAAGGCCCCTGATCGAGTATAACAAAGGCCCTTGATTGAGTATAACAAAGTCCCCTGATCGAGGATAACAAAGCCCCCTGATCGAGTAAAACAAAGTCCCCTGATCGAGTATAACAAACTCCCCTGATCGAGTATAACAAAGTCTCCTCATCGAGTTTAACAAAGTCCTCAAATCGAGAAAAACAAAGGCCTTTGATCGAGTTTAACAAAGGCCCCTGTTCGAGTATAACAAAGGTCTCTAAAAGATTATAACAAAGGACACTGATCGGGTATAGCAAAGCCCCCTCATCATGTATAACAAAAGCCTCTGATCAAGTATAACAAAGACCCCTGGTCGAGTATAACAAAGTCCCCTGATCGAGTATTACAGAGTCCCCTGATCGAGTATAACAGAGTCACCTCATCGAGTATAACAAAGGTCCCTCATCGAGTATAACAAAGTCCCATGATCGAGTATAACAACGTCCCCTCATCGAATATAACAAAGTCCCCTGATCGAGTATAACAAAGTCCCCTGATCGAGTATAACAAAGTTCCCTGATCGAGTATAACAAAGCCCCCTGATCGAGTATAACAAAGTCCCCTGATCGTGTATAACAAAGGCCCCTGATCGAGTATAACAAAGGCCCCTTATCGGGTATAACAAAGTCCCCTGATCGAGTATAACAGAGTCCTGATCGAGTATAACAGACTGCTAATCGAGTATAACCCTGATCGAGTGTAACAAATTACACTGATCGGTAATGTATAAAAGCCTCTATTCGAGATTAACTTTCAAAGGCTATCATCGAAATTATAACAAAGTCCCCTGGTTGGTATAACAAAGGCCCTGATCGAGGTTTAACAAAGGCCCTGATCCGGAGTACAAAAAATCTGGTCGAGTATAACAAACTCCTGGTCATTTTCTTGTGTCCCCATTAGAATATAACAAAAGTCCCTGATCTAGCGTTATAAAAAAAATCCTGAGCGAGTAAAACAAAGTCACCTCATCGAGTATAACAAAGTCCCTCATCAGGGCCGCTGATCGAGTATAACAAAGGCCGCTGATCGAGCATAACAAAGTCCCATGGTCGAGTATAACAAAGTCCCCTCATCGAATATAACAAAGTCCCCTGATCGAGTATAACAAATTCCGTTGATCGAGAAGAACAAAGTCCCCTGATCGAGTATAGCAAAGTCCCCTGCACGATTATATCAAAGGCCCCTGATCGAGTATAACAAAGTTTCCTGATCGAGTAAAACAAAGCCCCCTGATCTGGTATAACCGGAAGTCCCCTGATCGAGTATAACAAAGTCCCCTGATTGGTCAACAAAGGCCCTGATCAGCACAGCGAGTTTAACAAAAGGCCCTGATCCGGTATAACAAAAATTACCTGGTCTAATGTAACAAAAAAGGGCACGTTAATTATAACAAGAGTGCCACAAGGCGACGCTACAAAGGCCCCTTATCGAGTATAACAAAGGCCCCTGATCGAGTATAACAAAGACCCCTGGTCGAGTATAACAAAGACCCCTGGTCGAGTATAACAAAGGCGCCTGATCGAGTATAACAAAGGCCCCTGATCGAGTATAACAAAGGCCTCTGATCGAGTATAACAAAGTCCCCTGATCGAATAAAACAAAGTCCCCTGATCGAGTATAACTAACTCCCCTGATCGAGTATAACAAAGTCTCCTCATCGAGATTAACAAAGTCCTCTAATCGAGAATAACAAAGGCCTTTGATCGAGTTTAACAAAGGCCCCTGTTCGAGTATAACAAAGGCCTCTAAAAGAGTATAACAAAGGCCGCTGATCGAGTATAACAACGTCCCCTGATCAAGTATTACAGAGTCCCCAGTTCGAGTATTACAGAGCCCCCAGATCGAGTATAACAGAGTCCCCTCATCGAGTATAACAAAGGCCCCTCATCGAGTATAACAAACTCCCATGATAGAGTATAACAAAGTCCCCTGATCGAGTATATCAAAGTCCCCTGATTGAGTATAACAAAGGCCCTTAATCGAGTTTAACAAAAGCCCTTGATTGAGTATAACAAAGCCCCAGGTCGAGTATAACAAAGGCCCCTGATCGAATATAACAAAGGCGCCTGAACGTGTATAACAAAGGCCCTTGATCGAGTATAACAAAGCCCCCTGATCGAGTATAACAAAGTCCCCCTGATCGAGAATAACAAATTCCCCTGATCGAGTATAACAAAGCTCCCTCATCAAGTATAACAAAGGCCCCTCATCGAGTATAACAAAGCCCCCTCATAGAGTATAACAAAGTCCCCTGATCGAGTATAACAAAGTCCTCTGATCGGGTATAACAAAGGCCCCTAATCGAGTATAACAGAGGCCCCTGATCGAGTATAACAAAGTCCCATTGTCGAGCATAACAAAGTCCCCTCATCGAATATAACAAAGTTCCCTCATCGAGTATAACAAAGTCCCCTGATCGAGTATAACAAAGTCCCCTGATTGAGTATAACAAAGGCCCCTAATCGAGTTTAGAAAAGGCCCATGATCGAGTATAACAAAGTCCCCTGGTCGAGTATAACAAAGGCCCCTCATAAACAGTGCCCATATATACGCCATCTCAATCGAGTATAACAGTTCCCTGATCGAGAATAACAGCCCCTTGACGAGTATATAAAGTCCCCCCGATCGAGAATAACAAAGTCCTCGATCGAGGCAATAAAGCCTCATTAAGTATAACAAAGGCCTTGATCGGAGTATAACAAAGCCCTCATCAAGTATAAATAAAGGCCCCTCATCATATAAATAAAGACCCCTGGTCGAGTATAACAAAGTCCCTTAATCGAGTATAACAGCGCCCCATCGAGTATAACAAGCGTTCCTTGACGAGTATAACAAAGTCCCCTGATCGAGGATAACAAAGCCCCCTGATCGAGTAAAACAAAGTCCCCTGATCGAGTATAACAAACTCCCCTGATCGAGTATAACAAAGTCTCCTCATCGAGTTTAACAAAGTCCTCAAATCGAGAAAAACAAAGGCCTTTGATCGAGTTTAACAAAGGCCCCTGTTCGAGTATAACAAAGGTCTCTAAAAGATTATAACAAAGGACACTGATCGGGTATAGCAAAGCCCCCTCATCATGTATAACAAAAGCCTCTGATCAAGTATAACAAAGACCCCTGGTCGAGTATAACAAAGTCCCCTGATCGAGTATTACAGAGTCCCCTGATCGAGTATAACAGAGTCACCTCATCGAGTATAACAAAGGTCCCTCATCGAGTATAACAAAGTCCCATGATCGAGTATAACAACGTCCCCTCATCGAATATAACAAAGTCCCCTGATCGAGAATAAGTCCCCTCGATCGAGTATAATGTTCTGATCATATAACAAAGCCCCTGGATCGAGTATAACAAAGTCCCCTGATCGTGTATAACAAAGGCCCCTGATCGAGTATAACAAAGGCCCCTGATCGGGTATAACAAAGTCCCCTGATCGAGTATAACAGAGTCCCATGATCGAGTATAACAGACTGCCCTAATCGAGTGTAACAAAGTCCCCTGATCGAGTGTAACAAAGTCCACTGATCGTGTATAACAAAGGCCTCTGATCGAGATTAACAAAGGCCCCTCATCGAGTATAACAAAGTCCCTGGTTGAGTATAACAAAGGCCCCTGATCGAGTTTAACAAAGGCCCCTGATCGAGTACAAAAAAGTCCCCTGGTCGAGTATAACAAACACCCCTGGTCGAGTATAACAATGTCCCCTGATAGAGTTTAACAAAGTCCCCTGATCGAGTATAACAAAATCCCCTGAACGAGTATAACAAAGTCCCCTCATCGAGTATAACAGTCCCCATCGGTGCCGCTGATCGAGTGACAACAAATTGATCGGAGCATAACAAATTCATGATCGAGGCAACAAAGTCCCTCATCGAATATAAACAGTCCCGTATCGAGTATAACAAGTCCCCTGACCGAGAAGAAACAAAGTCTCTGATCGAGTATAAAGAAGTCTCGCACGATTATAATAAAAGGCCCTGATCGAGCAATAAAGCGGCCATTATATGCTCCCCGATCGAGTATAGGCAACAAAGTCTCCTGATCGAGTATAAAGTCCTCCTGATCGAGTATAACAAAGGCCCCTGATCGAGTATAACAAAGTCCCCTGGTCGAGTATAACAAAGGCCACTGATCGAATATAACAAAGGTGCCTGAACGTGTAACACAAAGGCCCCTTATCGAGTATAACAAAGGCCCCTGATCGAGTATAACAAAGACCCCTGGTCGAGTATAACAAAGACCCCTGGTCGAGTATAACAAAGGCGCCTGATCGAGTATAACAAAGGCCCCTGATCGAGTATAACAAAGGCCTCTGATCGAGTATAACAAAGTCCCCTGATCGAATAAAACAAAGTCCCCTGATCGAGTATAACTAACTCCCCTGATCGAGTATAACAAAGTCTCCTCATCGAGATTAACAAAGTCCTCTAATCGAGAATAACAAAGGCCTTTGATCGAGTTTAACAAAGGCCCCTGTTCGAGTATAACAAAGGCCTCTAAAAGAGTATAACAAAGGTCGCTGATCGAGTATAACAACGTCCCCTGATCAAGTATTACAGAGTCCCCAGATCGAGTATTACAGAGCCCCCAGATCGAGTATAACAGAGTCCCCTCATCGAGTATAACAAAGGCCCCTCATCGAGTATAACAAAGTCCCATGATAGAGTATAACAAAGTCCCCTGATCGAGTATATCAAAGTCCCCTGATTGAATATAACAAAGGCCCTTAATCGAGTTTAACAAAAGCCCTTGATCGAGTATAACAAAGTCCCCAGGTCGAGTATAACAAAGGCCCCTGATCGAATATAACAAAGGCGCCTGAACGTGTATAACAAAGGCCCTTGATCGAGTATAACAAAGCCCCCTGATCGAGTATAACAAAGGCCCCTCATCGAGTATAACAAAGCCCCCTCATAGAGTATAACAAAGTCCCCTGATCGAGTATAACAAAGTCCCCTAATCGGGTATAACAAAGGCCCCTAATCGAGAATATCAGAGGCCCCTGATCGAGTATAACAAAGTCCCATTGTCGAGCATAACAAAGTCCCCTCATCGAATATAACAAAGTTCCCTCATCGAGTATAACAAAGTCCCCTGATCGAGGAGAACAAAGTCCCCTGATCGAGTATAACAGAGTCCCCTGAACGATTATAACAAAGGCCCCTTATCGAGTATAACAAAGTTTCCTGATCGAGTAAAACAAAGCTCCCTGATCGAGTATAACAAAGTCCCCTGATCGAGTATAACAAAGTCCCCTGATTGAGTATAACAAAGGCCCCTAATCGAGTTTAAAAAAGGCCCATGATCGAGTATAACAAAGTCCCCTGGTCGAGTATAACAAAGGCCCCTCATCGAATATAACAAAGGCGCCTGAGCGAGTATAACAAACGCCCCTAATCGAGTATAACAAAGTTCCCTGATCGAGAATAACAAAGCCCCCTGATCGAGTATAACAAAGTCCCCCTGATCGAGAATAACAAAGTCCCCCGATCGAGTATAACAAAGCCCTCATCAAGTATAACAAAGGCCCCTGATCGAGTATAACAGCCCCCCTCATCATATAAACAAAGGCCCTGATCGAGTATAACAAAGACCCCTGGTCGAGTATAACAAAGTCCCCTAATCGAGTATAACAAAGGCCCCTGATCGAGTATAACAAAGGCCCCTGATTGAGTATAACAAAGTCCCCTGATCGAGGATAACAAAGCCCCCTGATCGAGTAAAACAAAGTCCCCTGATCGAGTATAACAAACTCCCCTGATCGAGTATAACAAAGTCATCTCATCGAGTTTAACAAAGTCCTCAAATCGAGAAAAACAAAGGCCTTTGATCGAGTTTAACAAAGGCCCCTGTTCGAGTATAACAAAGGTCTCTAAAAGATTATAACAAACGACACTGATTGGGTATAACAAAGCCCCCTCATCATGTATAACAAAAGCCTCTGATCAAGTATAACAAAGACCCCTGGTCGAGTATAACAAAGGCCCCTGATCGAGTATAACAAAGTCCCCTGATCGAGTATAACAAAGCCCGATGATTGAATAAAACACAGTCCCCAGATCGAGTATAACAGAGTCCCCTCATCGAGTATAACAAAGGCCCCTCATCAAGTATAACAAAGTCCCATGATCGAGTATAACAAAGTCCCCTCATCGAATATAACAAAGTCCCCTGATCGAGTATAACAAAGTCCCCTGATCGAGTATAACAAAGTCCCCTGATCGAGTATAACAGCCCCTGATCGAGCAACAAAGTCCCCTGATCGAGAATAACAGTCCCCTGATCGTGTATAACAGCCCTGATCAAGTATAACAAAGGCCCTGATCGAGTATAACAAAGATCGAGAATAACAAAGTCCCCTGATCGTGTATAACAAAGCCCCCTGATCAAGTATAACAAAGGCCCCTGATCGAGTATAACAAAGACCCCTCATCGAGTATAACAAAGTCCCCTGATCGATTATAACAAAGTCCCATGATCCAGTATAACAAAGTCCCCTTATCGAATATTACAAAGGCCACTGATCGAGTATAACAAAGTCCCCTGATCGAGTATTACAGAGTCCCCTGATCGAGTATAACAGAGTCCACTCATCGAGTATAACAAAGGCCCCTCATCGAGTATAACAAAGTCCCATGATCCAGTATAACAAAGTCCCCTTATGGAATATAACAAAGTCCACTAATCGAGTATAACAAAGGCCCCTGATCGAGTAAAACAAAGTTCCCTGATCGAGTATAACTAACTCCCCTGATCGAGTATAACAAAGTCTCCTCATCGAGATCAAAAAAGTCCTCTAATCGAGAATAACAAAGGCCTTTGATCGAGTTTAACAAAGGCCCCTTATCGAGTATAACAAAGTCCCCTGGTCGAGTATAACAAAGGCCCCTGATCGAATATAACAAAGGTGCCTGAATGCGTATAACAAAGGCCCCTGATCGAGTATAACAAAGGCCCCTCATCGAGTTTAACAAAAGCCCCTGATCGAGTATAACAAAGTCCCCAGGTCGAGTATAACAAAAGCCACTGATCGAATATAACAAAGGCGCCTGAACGTGTATAACAAAGGCCCCTGATCGAGTATAACAAAGTTCCCAGATCGAGTATAACAAAGCCCCCTGATCGAGTATAACAAAGACCCCCTGATCGAGAATAACAAAGTCCCCTGATCGAGTATAACAAAGCCCCCTGATCAAGTATAACAAAGGCCCCTGATCGAGTATAACAAAGACCCCTGGTCGAGTATAACAAAGGCGCCTGATCGAGTATAACAAAGGCCCCTGATCGAGTGTAACAAAGGCCCCTCATCGAGTATAACAAAGTCCCCTGATCGAGTATAACAAAGCCCCTTGAATGAATAAAACAAAGTCCCCAGATCGAGTATAACAGAGTCCCCTCATCGAGTATAACAAAGGCCCCTCATCGAGTATAACAAAGTCCCATGATCCAGTATAACAAAGTCCCCTTATCGAATATAACAAAGTCCCCTGATCGTGTATAACAAAGGCCCCTGATCGAGTATAACAAAGTCCCCTGATCGGGTATAACAAAGTCCCCTGATCGAGTATAACAGAGTCCCCTGATCGAGTATAACAAAGTCCCCGAGTGAACGATTATAACAAATGCCCCTCATCGAGTATAACAAAGTTTCCTGGTCGAGTAAAACAAAGCCCCCTGATCGAGTATAACAAAGTCCCCTGATCAGGTATAACAAAGTCCCTGATTGAGTATAACAAAGGCCCCTAATCGAGTTTAACAAAAGCCCCTGATCGAGTATAACAAAGTCCCCAGGTCGAGTATAACAAAGGCCCCTGATCGAATATAACAAAGGCGCCTGAACGTGTATAACAAAGGCCCTTGATCGAGTATAACAAAGTTCCCTGATCGAGTATAACAAAGCCCCCTAATCGAGTATAACAAAGTCCCCTAATCGAGAATAGCAAAGTCCCCTGATCGAGTATAACAAAGTCCCCTGACCGGGTATAATAAAAGCCCCTGATCGAGTATAACAAAGGCCCCTGATCGAGCATAACAAACTCCCATGGTCGAGTATAACAAAGTCCCCTCATCAAATATAACAAAGTCACCTGATCGAGTATAACAATGTCCCCTGATCGAGAAGAACAAAGTCCCCTGATCGAGTATAGCAAAGTCCCCTGCACGATTATATCAAAGGCCCCGAATCAAGTATAACAAAGTTTCCTGATCGAGTAAAACAAAGCCCCCTGATCAAGTATAACAAAGTCCCCTGATCGAGTATAACAAAGTCCCCTCATTGAGTATAACAAAGGTCTCTGATCGAGTTTAACAAAGGCCCCTGATCGAGTATAACAAAGGCCCCTGATCGAATATAACAAAGGCGCCTGAACGTGTATAACAAAGGCCCCTCATCGAGTATAACAAATTTCCCTAATCGAGTATAACAAAGCCCCTGATCGAGTATAACAAAGTCCCCTGATCGAGATAACAAAAAGTCCCCTGATCGAGTATAACAAAGCCCCCTGATCAAGTATAACAAAGGCCCCTGATCGAGTATAACAAAGACCCCTGGTCGAGTATAACAAAGGCGCCTGATCGAGTATAACAAAGGCCCCTGATCGAGAATAACAACGGCCCCTGATCGAGTATAACAAAGTCCCCTGATCGAGTCTAACAAACCCCCCTGATCGAGTAAAACAAAGTTCCCTGATCGAGTATAACAAAGTCTCCTCATCGAGATTAACAAAGTCCTCTTATCGAGAATAACAAAGGCCTTTGATCGAGTTTAACAAAGGCCCTTGTTCGAGTATAACAAAGGCCTCTAAAAGAGTATAACAAAGGCCACTGATCGAGTATAACAAAGTCCCTTGATCGAGTATAACAAAGCCCCCTCATCAAGTATAACAAAGGCTCCTCATCGAGTATAACAAAGCCCCCTCATAGAGTATAACAAAGTCCCCTGATCGAGTATAACAAAGTCCCCTAATCGGGTATAACAAAGGCCCCTAATCGAGAATATCAGAGGCCCCTGATCGAGTATAACAAAGTCCCATTGTCGAGCATAACAAAGTCCCCTCATCGAATATAACAAAGTTCCCTCATCGAGTATAACAAAGTCCCCTGATCGAGGAGAACAAAGTCCCCTGATCGAGTATAAGAGAGTCCCCTGAACGATTATAGCAAAGGCCCCTGATCGAGTATAACAAAGTTTCCTGATCGAGTAAAACAAAGCTCCCTGATCAAGTATAACAAAGTCCCCTGATCGAGTATAACAAAGTCCCCTGATTGAGTATAACAAAGGCCCCTAATCGAGTTTAAAAAAGGCCCATGATCGAGTATAACAAGTCCCCTGGGCGAGTATAACAAAGGCCCCTCATCGAATATAACAAAGGCGCCTGAGCGAGTATAACAAAGGCCCCTAATCGAGTATAACAAAGTTCCCTGATCGAGAATAACAAAGCCCCCTGATCGAGTATAACAAAGTCCCCCTGATCGAGAATAACAAAGTCCCCTGATCGAGTATAACAAAGCCCCCTCATTAAGTATAACAAAGGCTCCTGATCGAGTATAACAAAGCCCCTCATCATGTATAACAAAGGCCCTGATCGAGTATAACAAAGACCCCTGGTCGAGTGTAACAAAGTCCCCTAATCGAGTATAACAAAGGCCCCTGATCGAGTATAACAAAGGCCCCTGATTGAGTATAACAAAGTCCCCTGATCGAGGATAACAAAGCACCCTGATCGAGTAAAACAAAGTCCCCTGATCGAGTATAACAAACTCCCCTGATCGAGTATATCAAAGTCTCCTCATCGAGTTTAACAAAGTCCTCAAATCGAGAAAAACAAAGGCCTTTGATCGAGTTTAACAAAGGCCCTGTTCGAGTATAACAAAGGCCTCTAAAAGATTATAACAAAGGACACTGATCGAGTATAACAAAGCCCCCTCATCATGTATAAGAAAAGCCTCTGATCAAGTATAACAAAGACCCCTGGTCGAGTATAACAAAGTCCCCTGATCGAGTATTACAGAGTCTCCTGATCGAGTATAACAGAGTCCCATGATCGAGTATAACAAAGGCCCCTCATCGAGTATAACAAAGTCCCATGATCGAGTATAACAAAGTCCCCTCATCGAATATAACAAAGCCCCAAGATCGAGTATAACAAAGTCCCTCTGATCGAGAAGAACAAAGTCCCCTGATCGTGTATAACAAAGCCCCCTGATCAAGTATAACAAAGGCCCCTGATCGAGTATAACAAAGACCCCTGGTCGAGTATAACAAAGTCCCCTGATCGACTATAACAAAAGCCCCTGATCGAGTATAACAAAGGCCCCTGATCGAGTACAACAGAATCCCCTCTTCGAGTATAACAAAGGCCCCTCATCGATTATAACAAAGTCCCATGATCCAGTATAACAAAGGCCCCTTATCGAATATTACAAAGGCCACTGATCGAGTATAACAAAGTCCCCTGATCGAGTATTACAGAGTCCCCTGATCGAGTATAACAGAGTCCCCTCATCGAGTATAACAAAGGCCCCTCATCGAGTATAACAAAGGCCCCTCATCGAGTATAACAAAGTCCCATGATCCAGTATAACAAAGTCCCCTTATCGAATATAACAAAGTCCCCTGATCGAGTATAACAAAGGCCCCTAATCGAGTTTAACAAAAGCCCTGATCGAGTATAACAAAGTCCCCTGGTCGAACAAAGGCCCTGATCGAATATAACAAAGGCCGCTGAACGTGTATAACAAAGGCCCTTGATCGAGTATAACAAAGCCCCCTGATCGAGTATAACAAAGTCCCCCTCATCGAGAATAACAAAGTCCCCTTATCGAGTATAACAAAGCCCCCTCATCAAGTATAACAAAGGCCCCTCATCGAGATTAACAAAGTCCTCTAATCGAGAATAACAAAGGCCTTTGATCGAGTTTAACAAAGGCCCTTGTTCGAGTATAACAAAGGCCTCTAAAAGAGTATAACAAAGGCCACTGATCGAGTATAACAAAGTCCCCTGATCGAGTATAACAAAGCCCCCTCATCAAGTATAACAAAGGCCCCTCATCGAGAATAACAAAGCCCCCTCATAGAGTATAACAAAGTCCCCTGATCGAGTATAACAAAGTCCCCTGATCGAGTATAACAAAGGCCCCTGATCGAGAATAACAGAGGCCCCTGATCGAGTATAACAAAGTCCCATTGTCGAGCATAACAAAGTCCCCTCATCGAATATAACCAAGTTCCCTCATCGAGTATAACAAAGTCCCCTGATCGAGGAGAACAAAGTCCCCTGATCGAGTATAACAGAGTCCCCTGAACGATTATAACAAAGGCCCCTGATCGAGTATAACAAAGTTTCCTGATCGAGTAAAACAAAGCGCCCTGATCAAGTATAACAAAGTCCCCTGATTGAGTATAACAAAGTCCCCTGATTGAGTATAACAAAGGCCCCTAATCGAGTTTAAAAAAGGCCCATGATCGAGTATAACAAAGTCCCCTGGTCGAGTATAACAAAGGCCCCTCATCGAATATAACAAAGGCGCCTGAGCGAGTATAACAAAGGCCTCTAATCGAGTATAACAAAGTTCCCTGATCGCGAATAACAAAGCCCCCTGATCGAGTATAACAAAGTCCCCCTGATCGAGAATAACAAAGTCCCCTGATCGAGTATAACAAAGCCCCCTCATCAAGTATAACAAAGGCCCTTGATCGAGTATAACAAAGCCCCCTCATCAAGTATAACAAAGGCCCCTGATCGAGTATAACAAAGACCCCTGGTCGAGTATATCAAAGTCGCCTAATCGAGTATAACAAAGGCCCTGATCGAGCATAACAAAGGCCCCTGATTGAGTAAAACAAAGTCCCCTGATCGAGTATAACAAACTCCCCTGATCGTGTATATCAAAGTCTCCTCATCGAGTTTAACAAAGTCCTAAAATCGAGAAAAACAAAGGCCTTTGATCGAGTTTAACAAAGGCCCTGTTCGAGTATAACAAAGGCCTCTAAAAGATTATAACAAAGGACACTGATCGAGTATAACAAAGCCCCCTCATCATGTATAACAAAAGCCTCTGATCAAGTATAACAAAGACCCCTGGTCGAGTATAACAAAGTCCCCTGATCGAGTATTACAGAGTCCCCTGATCGAGTATAACAGAGTCCCCTGATCGAGATTAACAAAGGCCCCTCATCGAGTATAACAAAGTCCCATGATCGAGTATAACAAAGTCCCCTCATCGAATATAACAAAGTCCCCTGATCGAGTATAACAAAGTCCCCTGATCGAGGATAACAAAGTTCCCTGATCGAGTATAACAAAGCCCCAAGATCGAGTATAACAAAGTCCCTCTGATCGAGAATAACAAAGTCCCCTGATCGTGTATAACAAAGCCCCCTGATCAAGTATAACAAAGGCCCCTGATCGAGTATAACAAAGACCCCTGGTCAAGTATAACAAAGTCCCCTGATCGACTATAACAAAGGCCCCTGATCGAGTATAACAAAGGCCCCTGATCGAGTATAACAGAGTCCCCTCATCGAGTATAACAAAGGCCCCTCATCGATTACAACAAAGTCCCATGATCCAGTATAACAAAGTCCCCTTATCGAATATTACAAAGGCCACTGATCGAGTATAACAAAGTCCCCTGATCGAGTATTACAGAGTCCCCTGATCGAGAATAACAGAGTCCCCTCATCGAGTATAACAAAGGCCCCTCATCGAGTATAACAAAGGTCCCTCATCGAGTATAACAAAGTCCCATGATAGAGTATAACAAAGTCCCCTGATCGAGTATAACAAAGTCCCCTGATTGAGTATAACAAAGGCCCCTAATCGAGTTTAACAAAAGCCCCTGATCGAGTATAATAAAGTCCCCAGGTCGAGTATAACAAAGGCCCTTGATCGAATATAACAAAGGCGCCTGAACGTGTATAACAAAGGCCCTTGATCGAGTATAACAAAGCCCCCTGATCGAGTATAACAAAGTCCCCCTCATCGAGAATAACAAAGTCCCCTGATCGAGTATAACAAAGCCCCCTCATCAAGTATAACAAAGGCCCCTCATCGAGTATAACAAAGCCCCCTCATAGAGTATAACAAAGTCCCCTGATCGAGTATAACAAAGTCCCCTGATCGAGTATAACAGAGTCCCCTGAACGATTATAACAAAGGCCCCTGATCGAGTATAACAAAGTTTCCTCATCGAGTAAAACAAAGCTCCCTGATCAAGTATAACAAAGTCCCCTGATCGAGTATAACAAAGTTCCCTGATTGAGTATAACAAAGGCCCCTAATCGAGTTTAAAAAAGGCCCATGATCGAGTATAACAATGTCCCCTGGTCGAGTATAACAAAGGCCCCTCATCGAACATAACAAAGGCCCCTGAGCGAGTATAACAAAGGCCCCTATTCGAGTATAACAAAGTTCCCTGATCGAGAATAACAGAGCCCCCTGATCGAGTATAACAAAGTCCCCTTGATCGAGAATAACAAAGTCCCCTGATCGAGTATAAGAAAGCCCCCTCATCAAGTATAACAAAGGCCCCTGATCGAGTATAACAAAGCCCCCTCATCAAGTATAACAAAAGCCCCTGATCGAGTATAACAAAGTCCCCAGGTCGAGTATAACAAACGCCCCTGATCGAATATAACAAAGGCGCGTGAACGTGTATAACAAAGGCCCTTGATCGAGTATAACAAAGCCCCCTCATCAAGTATAACAAAGGCCCATGATCGAGTATAAGAAAGTCCCCTCATCGAGTATTACAGAGTCCCCTGATCGAGTATAACAAAGTCCCCTCATCGAGTATAACAAAGCCCCATCATAGAGTATAACAAAGTCCCCTGATCGAGTATAACAATTTCCTCTGATTGGGTATAACAAAGGCCCCTGATCGAGTATAACAATGGTCCCTGATCGAGCGTAACAATGTCCCATGGTCGAGTATAACAAAGTCCCCTCATCGAAAATAACAAAGTCCCCTGATCGAGTTTAACAATGTCCCCTGATCGAGAAGAACAAAGTCCCCTGATCGAGTATAGCAAAGTCCCCTGCACGATTATATCAAAGGCCCCTAATCGAGTATAACAAAGTTTCCTAATCGAGTAAAACAAAGCCCCCTGATCAAGTATAACAAAGTCCCCTGATCAAGTATAACAAAGTCCCCTGATTGAGTATAACAAAGGTCTCTGATCGAGTTTAACAAAGGCCCCTGATCGAGTATAACAAAGGCCCCTGATCGAATATAACAAAGGCGCCTGAACGCGTATAACAAAGGCCCCTGATCGAGTATAACAAATTTCCCTAATCGAGTATAACAAAGCCCCCTGATCGAGTATAACGAAGTCCCCCTGATCGAGAATAACAAAGTCCCCTGATCGAGTATAACAAAGCCCCCTCATCAAGTATAACAAAGGCCCCTGATCGAGTATAACAAAGACCCCTGGTCGAGTATAACAAAGGCGCCTGATCGAGTATAACAAAGGCCCCTCATCGAGTATAACAAAGGCCCCTGATCGAGTATAACAAAGTCCCCTGATCGAGTATAACAAACCCCCCTGATCGAGTAAAACAAAGTCCCCTGATCGAGTATAACAAAGTCTCCTCATCGAGATTAACAAAGTCCTCTAATCGAGAATAACACATGCCTTTGATCGAGTTTAACAAAGGCCCTTGTTCGAGAATAACAAAGGCCTCTAAAAGAGTATAACAAAGGCCACTGATCGAGTATAACAAAGTCCCCTGATCGAGTATTACAGAGTCCCCTCATCGAGTATAACAGAGTCCCCTCATCGAGTATAACAAAGGCCCCTCATCGAGTATAGCAAAGTCCCATGATCGAGTATAACAAAGTCCCCTCATCGAATATAACAAAGTCCCCTGATCGAGTATAACAAAGTCCCCTGATCGAGTATAACAAAGTCCCCTAATTGAGTATAACAAAGTCCCCTGAACGATTATAACAAATGCCCCTCATCGAGTATAACAAAGTTTCCTGGTCGAGTAAAACAAAGTCCTCTGATCGAGTTTAACAAAAGTCCCTGATCAAGTTTAACAAAAGCCCCTGATCGAGTATAACAAAGTCCCCAGGTCGAGTATAACAAAGGCCCCTGATCGAATATAACAAAGGCGCCTGAACGTGTATAACAAAGGCCCCTGATCGAGTATAACAAAGTTCCCTGATCGAGTATAACAAAGTCCCCTGATCGAGTATAACAAAGTCCCCTGATCGAGTATAACAAAGTCCCCTGATCGAGTATAACAAAGTCCCCTGATCGGGTATAATAGAGGCCCCTCATGGAGTATAACAAAGGCCCCTAATCCAGCATAACAAAGTCCCTTGGTCGAGTATAACAAAGTCCCCTCATCGAATATAACAAAGTCCCCTGATCGAGTATAACAAAGGTGTCTGATCGAGTATAACAAAGGCCCCTCATCGAGTATAAAAAAGGCCCCTGATCGAGTATAACACAGACCCCTGGTCGAGTATAACAAAGACCCCTGGTCGAGTATAACAAAGGCGTCTGATCGAGTATAACAAAGGCACCTAATCGAGTATAACAAAGGCCCCTGATCGAGTAAAACAAAGTCCCCTGATCGAGTATAACAAAGTTCCCTGATCGAGAAAAACAAAGTCCCCTGATCGAGTATAACAAAGTCTCCTCATCGAGATTAACAAAGTCCTCTAATCGAGAATAACAAAGGCCTTTGATCGAGTTTAACAACGTCCCCTGATCGAGTATTACAGAGTCCCCAGATCGAGTATAACAGAGTTCCCTCATCGAGTATAACAAAGGCCCCTCATCGAGTATAACAAAGGCCCCTCATCGAGTATAAGAAAGTCCCTCATCGAGTATTACAGAGTCTCCTGATCGAGTATAACAAAGTCCCCTCATCGAGTATAACAAAGCCCCATCATAGAGTATAACAAAGTCCCCTGATCGAGTATAACAATGTCCCCTGATTGGGTATAACAAAGGCCCCTGATCGAGTATAACAATGGTCCCTGATCGAGCGTAACAATGTCCCATGGTCGAGTATAACAAAGTCCCCTCATCGAATATAACAAAGACCCTGATCGAGTATAACAATGTCCCCTGATCGAGAAGAACAAAGTCCCCTGATCGAGTATAACAAAGTCCCCTGATCGAGTTTAACAAAAGCCCCTGATCGAGTATAACAAAGTCCCCAGGACGAGTATAACAAAGGCCCCTAATCGAGTTTAAAAAAGTCCCATGATCGAGTATAACAAAGTCCCCTGGTCGAGTATAACAAAGGCCCCTCATCGAACATAACAAAGGCCCCTGAGCGAGTATAACAAAGGCCCCTAATCGAGTATAACAAAGTTCCCTGATCGAGAATAACAAAGCCCCCTGATCGAGTATAACAAAGTCCCCTTGATCGCGAATAACAAAGTCCCCTGATCGAGTATAAGAAAGCCCCCTCATCAAGTATAACAAAGGCCCCTGATCGAGTATAACAAAGTCCCCTCATCGAATATAACAAAGACCCCTGATCGAGTATAACAAAGTCCCCTGATCGAGTATAACAGAGTCCCCTCATCGAGTATAACAAAGGCCCCTCATCGAGTATAACAAAGTCCCATGATCGAGTATAACAAACTCCCCTCATCGAATATAACAAAGTCCCCTGATCGAGTATAACAAAGTCCCCTGATCGAGCATAACAAAGTCCCCTAATCGAGTATAACAAAGTCCCCTGAACGATTATAATAAATGCCCCTCATCGAGTATAACAAAGTTTCCTTGTCGAGTAAAACAAAGCCCCCTGATCGAGTATAACAAAGTCCCCTGATCAAGTATAACAAAGTTCTCTGATCGAGTTTAACAAAAGCCCCTGATCGAGTTTAACAAAAGCCCCTGATCGAGTATAACAAAGTCCCCAGGTCGAGTATAACAAAGGCCCCTGATCGAATATAACAAAACAAAGGCCCCTGATCGAGTATAAACAAAGTTCCCTGATCGAGTATAACAAAGTCCCTGATCGAGTATAACAAAGTCCCCTGATCGAGTATAACAAAGTCCCCTGATCGGGAATAATAAAGGCCCCTCATCGAGTATAACAAAGGCCCCTAATCGAGCATAACAAAGTCCCATGGTCGAGTATAACAAAGTCCCCTCATCGAATATAACAAAGTCCCCTGATCGAGTATAACAAAGGCGTCTGACCGAGTATAACAAAGGCCCCTGATCGAGTATAAAAAAGGCCCCTGATCGAGTATAACAAAGACACCTGGTCGAGTATAACAAAGACCCCTGGTCGAGTATAACAAAGGCGTCTGATCGAGTATAACAAAGGCACCTGATCGAGTATAACAAAGGCCCCTGATCGAGTAAAACAAAGTCCCCTGATCGAGTATAACAAATTTCCCTGATCGAGTAAAACAAAGTCCCCTGATCGAGTATAACAAAGTCTCCTCATCGAGATTAACAAAGTCCTCTAATCGAGAATAACAAAGGCCTATGATCGAGTTTAACAACGTCCCCTGATCGAGTATTACAGAGTCCCCTGATCGAGTATAACAGAGTCCCCTCATCGAGTATAACAAAGGCCCCTCATCGAGTATAACAAAGGCCTCTGATCGAGTATAAGAAAGTCCCTCATCGAGTATTACAGAGTCTCCTGATCGAGTATATCAAAGTCCCCTCCTCGAGTATAACAAAGCCCCATCATAGAGTATAACAAAGTCCCCTGATCGAGTATAACAATGTCCCCTGATTGGGTATAACAAAGACCCTGATCGAGTATAACAATGTACCCTGATCGATAAGAACAAAGTCCCCTGATCGAGTATAGCAAAGTCCCCTGCACGATTATATCAAAGGCCCCTAATCGAGTATAACAAAGTTTCCTGATCGAGTAAAACAAAGCCCCCTGATCAAGTATAACAAAGTCCCCTGATCGAGTATAACAAAGTCCCCTGATTGAGTATAACAAAGGTCTCTGATCGAGTTTAACAAAGGCCCCTGATCGAGTATAACAAAGGCCCCTGATGGAATATAACAAAGGCGCCTGAACGCGTATAACAAAGGCCCCTGATCGAGTATAACAAATTTCCCTAATCGAGTATAACAAAGCCCCCTGATCGAGTATAACAATGTCCCCTGATTGGGTATAACAAAGGCCCCTGATCGAGTATAACAAAGTCCCCTGATAGGAGTATAACAAAGTCCCCTGATCGAGTATAACAAAGACCCCTGGTCGAGTATAACAGAGTCCCCTCATCGAGTATAACAAAGGCCCCTCATCGAGTATAACAAAGTCCCATGATAGAGTATAACTAAGTCCCCTCATCGAATATAACAAAGTCCCCTGATCGAGTATAACAAAGTCCCTTGATCGAGTATAACAAAGTCCCCTGATCGAGTATAACAAATTCCCCTGAACGATTATAACAAATGCCCCTCATCGAGTATAACAAAGTTTCCTGGTCGAGTAAAACAAAGCCCCCTGATCGAGTATAACAAAGTCCCCTGATCAAGTATAAAAGTCCCCTGATTGAGTATAACAAAGGCCCCTGATCGAGTTTAACAAAAGCCCCTGATCGAATATAACAAAGTCCCCAGGTCGAGTATAACAAAAGCCACTGATCGAATATAACAAAGGCGCCTGAACGTGTATAACAAAGGCCCCTGATCGAGTATAACAAAGTTCCCTGATCGAGTATAACAAGCCCCTGATCAGTATAACAAATCCTGATCGAGAATAACAAAGTCCCCTGATCGAGTATAACAAGCCCCCTGATCAAGTATAACAAAGGCCCCTAATCAGGTATAACAAGACCCTGGTCGAGTATAACAAAGGCGCCTGATCGAGTATAACAAAGGCCCCTGATCGAGTATAACAAAGGCCCCAGATCGAGTATAACAAAGTCCCCTGATCGAGTATAACAAAGCCCCCTGATTGAATTAAACAAAGTCCCCAGATCGAGTATAACAGCGTCCCCTCATCGAGTATAACAAAGGCCCCTCATCGAGTATAACAAAGTCCCATGATCCAGTATAACAAAGTCCCCTTATCGTATATAACAAAGTCCACTGATCGTGTATAACAAAGGCCCCTCATCGAGTATAACAAAGGCCCCTGATCGGGTATAACAAAGTCCCCTGATCGAGTATAACAGAGTCCCCTGATCGAGTATAACAGACTGCCCTAATCGAGTGTAACAAAGTCCCCTGATCGAGTATAACAAAGTCCCCTGATCGTGTATAACAAAGGACTCTGATCGACATTAACAAAGGCCCCTCATCGAGTATAACAAAGTCCCCTGGTTGAGTATAACAAAGGCCCCTGATCGAGTTTAACAAAGGCCCCTGATCGAGGACAAAAAAGTCCCCTGGTCGAGTATAACAAACTCCCCTGGTCAAGTATAACAATGTCCCCTGATCGAGTATAACAAAGTCCCCTGATCGAGTATAACAAAATCCCCTGAACGAGTATAACAAAGTCCCCTCAACGAGTATAACAAAGTCCCCCCATCAGGTATAACAAAGGCCCCTGATCGAGTATAACAAAGGCCACTGATCGAGTATAACAAATTCCCATGATCGAGTATAACAAAGTCCCCTGATCGTGTAGAACAAAGTCCCCTGATCGAATATATCAATGTCCCCTGATCGAGTATAACAAAGGCCATTGATCGAGTTTAACAAAGGCCCCTCATCGAGTATAACAAAGTCCCCTGGTCGAGTATAACAAAGGCCCCTGATCGAATATATCAAAGGTGCCTGAACAAGTATAATAAAGGCCCCTGATCGAGTATAACAAAGTTCCCTGATCGAGTATAACAAAGTCCCCTGATCGAGTATAACAAAGTCCCCCTGATCGAGAATAACAAAGTCCCCTGATCGAGTATAACAAAGCCCCTAATCAAATCTCTTAAAGGCCCCTGATCAGGCCATAACAAGGCTCTGGTCGATTATGGCAAAGTCCCCTGATGGTATAACAAGGCCCCTGATCGAGTATAACAAAGGCCACTGATCGAGTATAACAAACACCCTGATCGAGTATAACAAAGTCTCCTCATCGAGCTTAACAAAGACCCCTGGTCGAGTATAACAAAGGCGCCTGATCGAGTATATCAAAGGCCCCTAATCGAGTATAACAAAGGCCCCTGATCGAGTATAACAAAGTCCACTGATCGAGTATAACAAACTCCCCTGATTGAGTATAACAAAGTCTCCTCGTCGAGATTAACAAAGTCCTCTAATCGAGAATAACAAAGGCCTTTGAAGAGTTTAAAAAAGGCCCCTGTTCGAGTATAACAAAGCCTCTAAAAGAGTATACCAAAGGCCACTGATCGAGTATAACAAAGTCCCCTGATCGAGTATTACAGAGTCCCCTCATCGAGTATAACAGAGTCCCCTCATCGAATATAACAAAGGCCCCTCATCGAGTATAACAAAGTCCCATGATCGAGTATAACAAAGTCCCCTCATCGAATATAACAAAGTCCCCTAATCGAGTATAACAAAGTTCCCTGATCGAGTATAACAAAATCCCCTGATCGAGTATAACAAAGTCCCCTGAACGATTATAACAAATGCCCCTCATCGAGTTTAACAAAGTTTCCTGGTCGAGTATAACAAAGTCCCCTGATCAAGTATAACAAAGTCCCCTGATTGAGTATAACAAAGGCCCCTGATCGACTTTAACAAAAGTCCCTGATCGAGTATAACAAAGTCGCCAGGTCGAGTATAACAAAGGCCCCTCAAAGTATATAACAATGGCGCCTGAACGTGTATAACAAAGGCCCCTGATCGAGTATAACAAAGTTCCCTGATCAAGTATAACAAAGCCCCCTAATCGAGTATAACAAAGTCCCCCTGATCGAGAATAACAAAGTCCACTGATCGAGTATAACAAAGTCCCCTGATCCGGGTATAGCTAAGGCCCTGATCAGGTATAACAAAAGGCCCTGATCGGGCATAACAAACTCCCATGGTCGAGGTATAACAAAGTCCTCATCAGATATAATGAGTCCCTGGTCGAGTATAACAAAGTCTCCTGTAGGTTTAACAAGAGTCCTCCAGATCGAGAATAACCAAAAGGCCCTGATCGGAAATTATAACAAAGGCCTCTGATCCCGGAGTATAACAAGGGCCCCTGATCGAGTATAACAAAGTCTCACTCATCGAGTTTAACAAAGTCCTCTAATCGAGAATAACAAAGACCTTTGATCAGGTTGCTTAAAGGCCTGATCGAGTATAACAAAGTCCCTCACCGGAGTATAACAAAGTCCTGGTCGAGGATAACAAAGTCCCTGATCCGGAGTATAACAAAGGGCCCTAATCGCGAATTATAACCAAAGTCCGCGATCGAGTATAACAAAGTCCCCTGATCCAGATACTGTAAAGGTCCCTGATCCCGGGTATAACAAAGTCCCCTCATCGAGTAGAACAAAGTCCCCTCATCGAGTATAACAAAGGCCCCTTATCGAGTATAACAAAGTCCCCTCATCGAATATAACAAAGTCCCCTCATCGAATATAACAAAGACCCCTGATCGAGTATAACATAGTCCCCTGATCGAGTATAACAGAGTCCCCTCATCGAGTATAACAAAGGCCCCTCATCGAGTATAACAAAGTCCCCTCATTGAATATAACAAAGTTCCCTGATCGAGTATAACAAAGTCCCCTGATCGAGTATAACAAAGTCCCCTGAACGATTATAACAAATGCCCTTCATCGAGTATAATAAGGGGCCCTGATCAGGTTTAACAAAGTCCCTGATCAGGAATATGAGTCCTTGATCGAGTATAACAAAGTCCTGATCGTGTGAAACAAGAGTCCCATGATCCAGTATGGCAAAGGCCCCTGATCGAGTTTAACGAGCCTCTGATCAAGAGTATAACAAAGTTCCCTGATCGGAGTATAACAAAGTCCCCCGGATCAGAGTATTACAAAGTCCCTGATCGAGAATAACAAAGTCCTCATCCAGATATAACAAAGCCCTGATCAAGCACCAACAAGGCCCTTGATCCAGGTATAACAAATGCTC
The DNA here is from genome assembly GCF_018991925.1 of Homarus americanus. Taxonomy (NCBI): domain Eukaryota; kingdom Metazoa; phylum Arthropoda; class Malacostraca; order Decapoda; family Nephropidae; genus Homarus; species Homarus americanus. The sequence goes on from NW_024736828.1 coordinate 52,025, forward strand.
TGGTCGATTATAACAGAGTCCCCTGATCGAGTATAACCAAAGGCCCTGATCGAATATAGCAAGGTGCCTGAACGAGTATAACAAAGGCCCCTGATCGAGTATAACAAAGTTCCCTGATCGAGTATAACAAAGTCCCCTGATCGAGTATAACAAAGTCCCCCTGATCGAAAATAACAAAGCCCCCTAATCAAGTATAACAAAGGCCCCTGATCGAGTATAACAAAGACTCCTGGTCGATTATAACAAAGTCCCCTGATTGAGTATAACAAAGGCACGTGATCGAGTATAACAAAGGCCACTGATCGAGTATAACAAAGTCCCATCATCGAATATAACAAAGTCCCCTAATCGAGTATAACAAAGTCCCCTGATCGAGTATAACAAAGTCCCCTGATCGAGTATAACAAAGTCCCCTGAACGATTATAACAAATGCCCCTCATCGAGTATAACAAAGTTTCCTGGTCGAGTATAACAAAGCCCCCTGATCGAGTATAACAAAGTCCCCTGATCAAGTATAACAAAGTCCCCTGATTGAGTATAACAAAGGCCCCTGATCGACTTTAACAAAAGTCCCTGATCGAGTATAACAAAGTCCCCAGGTCGAGTATAACAAAGGCCCCTCATCGACTATAATAAAGGCGCCTGAACATTAGCAACAAGGCTGATCGAGTATAACAAAAGTTCCCACCAGTCGGTATAACAAAGCCCCCTCATCGAGTATAACCAAAGTCCCCCTGATCGAGAATAACAAAGTCCCCTGATCGAGTATAACAAAGTCCCCTGATCGGGTATAATAAAGGCCCCTGATCGAGTATAACAAAGGCCCCTGATTGAGCATAACAAACTCCCTTGGTCGAGTATAACAAAGTCCCCTCATCGAATATAACAAAGTCCCCTGATCGAGTATAACAAAGTCTCCTCATCAAGTTTAACAAAGTCCTCTAATCGAGAATAACAAAGGCCCCTGATCGAGTATAACAAAGGCCCCTGATCGAGTAAATCAAGGGCCCCTGATCGAGTATAACAAAGTCTCCTCATCGAGTATAACAAAGTCCTCTCATCAAGAATAACAAAGGCCTTTGATCGAGTTTAACAAAGGCCCCTGATCGAGTATAACAAAGTCCCCTCACCGAGTATAACAAAGTCCCCTGATCGCGTATAACAAAGTCCCCTGATCGAGTATAACAAACTCCCCTGGTCGAGGATAACAAAGTCCCCTGATCGAGTATAACAAAGGCTGATCGAGGTATAACAAAGTCCGCGATCCGAGTATAACCGAGAGTCCCTGATTGAATACAGCAAGTCCTGATCCCAGGTATAACAAAGTCCCTGATCGAGTAGAAGACAAAGTCCCCTCATCGAAATTATAACAAAAGGCCCACTTATCAGGTATAAGCAAGAGTCCATGATCGGTATAACAAAAGTCCTCATCGAATATAACAAAGACCCCTGATCGAGTATATAAAGTCCCTGATCGAGTATAACAGAGTCCCTCATCGAGTATAACAAAGACCCTCATCGAGTATAACAAAGTCCCTTGATCGAGTATAACAAAAATCCCCCTCATCAAAGATATAACCAAAGTCTAATCGAGTATAGCAAAATCCCTGATCAGGTATAACAAGTCCCTGATCAGGTATAACAAAGTCCCTGAACGATTATAACAAATGCCCCTCATCGAGTATAAGAAAGTTTCCTGGTCGAGTAAAACAAAGTCCCCTGATCGAGTATAACAAAGTCTCCTGATCAAGTATAACAAAGTCCCCTGATTGAGTATAACAAAGGCCCCTGATCGAGTTTAACAAAGTCCCCCTGATCGAGAATAACAAAGTCCCCTGATCGAGCATAACAAAGTCCCCTGAGCGGGTATAATAAAGGCCCCTGATCGAGTATAACAAAGGCCCCTGATTGAGCATAACAAACTCCCATGGTCGAGTATTACAAAGTCCCCTCATCGAATATAACAAAGTCCCCTGATCGAGTTTAACAAAGGCCCCTGATCGAGTATAACAAAGTCCCCTGGTCGAGTATAACAAAGGCCCCTGATCGAATATAACAAAGGCGCCTGAACGTGTATAACAAAGGCCCTTGATCGAGTATAACAAAGGTTCCTGATCCCGGGTATAACAAAACCCCTGATCCAGTATAACAAAGGGTCCTTATCGGGAAAGAACAAAGTCTCCTGATCAAAGTGTAAAGTCCCTGGGAGATTATATCAAGGCCCCTGATGAAAATAACAAAGTTTCTGATCGAGTACAACAAAGCCCCCTGTTCGAGTATAACAAAGTCCCCTGATCGAGTATATAAGTCCCTGATTGGGTATGGCAGAGGCCCTGATCGGGGTTTAACAAAGGCCCCTGATCGAGTATAACAAAGTCCCCTCATCGAATATAACAAAGACCCCTGATCGAGTTTAACAAAGTCCCCTGATCGAGTATTACAGAGTCCCCAGATCGAGTATTACAGAGTCCCCTCATCGAGTATAACAAAGGCCCCTCATCGAGTATAACAACGTCCCATGATAGAGTATAACAAAGTCCCCTAATCGAGTATAACAAAGTCCCCTGATTGAGTATAACAAAGGCCCCTAATCGAGTTTAACAAAAGCCCCTGATCGAGTATAACAAAGTACCCAGGTCGAGTATAACAAAGGCCCCTGATCGAATATAACAAAGGCGCCTGAACGTGTATAACAAAGGCCCTTGATCGAGTATAACAAAGCCCCCTGATCGAGTATAACAAAGTCCTCCTGATCGAGAATAACAAAGTCCCCTGATCGAGTATAATAAAGCCCCCTCATCAAGTATAACAAAGGCCCCTCATCGAGTATAACAAAGCCCACCTCATAGAGTATAACAAAATCCCCTGATCGAGTATAACTATGTCCCCTGATCGGGTATAACAAAGGCCCCTCATCGAGTATAACAGAGGCTCCTGATCGAGTATAACAAAGTCCCATTGTCGAGCATAACAAAGTCCCCTCATCGAATATAACAAAGTTCCCTCATCGAGTATAACAAAGTCCCCTGATCGAGTATAACAAAGTCCCCTAATCGAGTATAACAAAGTCCCCTGAACGATTATAACAAATGCCCCTCATCGAGTATAACAAAGTTTCCTGGTCGAGTAAAACAAAGTCCTCTGATCGAGTTTAACAAAAGTCCCTGATCGAGTTTAACAAAAGCCCCTGATCGAGTATAACAAAGTCCCCAGGTCGAGTATAACAAAGGCCCCTGATCGAATATAACAAAGGCGCCTGAACGTGTATAACAAAGGCCCCTGATCGAGTATAACAGGATTCCTGATCCAGGTATAACCAAGTCCCTGATCGAGTATAACAAAGTCCCCTGATTGAGTATAACAAAGTCCCCTGATCGAGTATAACAAAGTCCCCTGATCGGGTATAATAGAGGCCCCTCATGGAGTATAACAAAGGCCCCTAATCCAGCATAACAAAGTCCCATGGTCGTGTATAACAAAGTCCCCTCATCGAATATAACAAAGTCCCCTGATCGAGTATAACAAAGGTGTCTGATCGAGTATAACAAAGGCCCCTGATCGAGTATAACAAAGTCCCCTGATCGAGTATAACAAAGTCCCCTGATCGGGTATAATAGAGGCCCCTCATGGAGTATAACAAAGGCCCCTAATCCAGCATAACAAAGTCCCATGGTCGAGTATAACAAAGTCCCCTCATCGAATATAACAAAGTCCCCTGGTCGAGTATAACAAAGGCGTCTGATCGAGTATAACAAAGGCACCTGATCGAGTATAACAAAGGCCCCTGATCGAGTAAAACAAAGTCCCCTGATCGAGTATAACAAAGTTCCCTGATCGAGAAAAACAAAGTCCCCTGATCGAGTATAACAAAGTCTCCTCATCGAGATTAACAAAGTCCTCTAATCGAGAATAACAAAGGCCTTTGATCGAGTTTAACAACGTCCCCTGATCGAGTATTACAGAGTCCCCAGATCGAGTATAACAGAGTCCCCTCATCGAGTATAACAAAGGCCCCTCATCGAGTATAACAAAGGCCCCTGATCGAGAATAAGAATGTCCCTCATCGAGTATTACAGAGTCTCCTGATCGAGTATAACAAAGTCCCCTCATCGAGTATAACAAAGCCCCATCTCATAGAGTATAACAAAAGTCCCTGGTCAGGAGTATAACAATGTCCCCTGATTGGGTAACAAAGGCCCCTGATCAGCGATATAACAATGGTCCCTGATCAGGCAACAATGTCCCATGGTCGAGTATATAAAAGTCCCCTCATCAGAATATAGCAGACCTGATCAGGTATAACTTAATGTCCCCCTGATCGAAGACAAAGAATCCCCTGATCGGGCATATAAAAGTCCCCTGATCGAGTTTAACAAAAAGCCCCTGATCGAGTATAACAAAGTCCCCAGGTCGTGTAACAAGGCCCCTAATCGAGGTTTAAAAAGGGCCCATGATCGAGTATAAACAAAGTCCCCTGGTCGAGTATAACAAAGGCCCCTCATCGAACATAACAAAGGCCCCTGAGCGAGTATAACAAAGGCCCCTAATCGAGTATAACAAAGTTCCCTGATCGAGAATAACAAAGCCCCCTGATCGAGTATAACAAAGTCCCCTTGATCGCGAATAACAAAGTCCCCTGATCGAGTATAAGAAAGCCCCCTCATCAAGTATAACAAAGGCCCCTGATCGAGTATAACAAAGTCCCCTCATCGAATATAACAAAGACCCCTGATCGAGTATAACAAAGTCCCCTGATCGAGTATAACAGGAGTCCCTCATCGAGTATAATAAAGGCCCTCATCAGGTATAACAAAGAATCCCATGATCGAAAGAGTATAACAAGTCCCCTCCATCGAGGCTGACAAGTCCTGATTTGGAAGTACTATAAAGAACCCTGATCCAGGCATAACAAAAGTCCCCCTAATCGAGTATAACAAAGTCCCTGAACGATTACCAACAATACCCCTCATCGAGTATAATAAAGTTTCCTTGTCGAGTAAAACAAAGCCCCCTGATCGAGTATAACAAAGTCCCCTGATCCAAGTATAACAAGGATTCTCTGATCCGGTTTAACAAAAGCCCCTGATCGAGTTTAACAAAAGCCCCTGATCGAGTATAACAAAGTCCCCAGGTCGAGTATAACAAAGGCCCCTGATCGAATATAACAAAGGCGCCTGAACGTGTATAACAAATGCCCCTGATCGAGTATAACAAAGTTCCCTGATCGAGTATAACAAAGTCCCCTGATCGAGTATAACAAAGTCCCCTGATCGAGTATAACAAAGTCCCCTGATCGGGAATAATAAAGGCCCCTCATCGAGTATAACAAAGGCCCCTAATCGAGCATAACAAAGTCCCATGGTCGAGTATAACAAAGTCCCCTCATCGAATATAACAAAGTCCCCTGATCGAGTATAACAAAGGCGTCTGACCGAGTATAACAAAGGCCCCTGATCGAGTATAAAAAAGGCCCCTGATCGAGTATAACAAAGACACCTGGTCGAGTATAACAAAGACCCCTGGTCGAGTATAACAAAGGCGTCTGATCGAGTATAACAAAGGCACCTGATCGAGTATAACAAAGGCCCCTGATCGAGTAAAACAAAGTCCCCTGATCGAGTATAACAAATTTCCCTGATCGAGTAAAACAAAGTCCCCTGATCGAGTATAACAAAGTCTCCTCATCGAGATTAACAAAGTCCTCTAATCGAGAATAACAAAGGCCTATGATCGAGTTTAACAACGTCCCCTGATCGAGTATTACAGAGTCCCCTGATCGAGTATAACAGAGTCCCCTCATCGAGTATAACAAAGGCCCCTCATCGAGTATAACAAAGGCCTCTGATCGAGTATAAGAAAGTCCCTCATCGAGTATTACAGAGTCTCCTGATCGAGTATATCAAAGTCCCCTCCTCGAGTATAACAAAGCCCCATCATAGAGTATAACAAAGTCCCCTGATCGAGTATAACAATGTCCCCTGATTGGGTATAACAAAGACCCTGATCGAGTATAACAATGTACCCTGATCGATAAGAACAAAGTCCCCTGATCGAGTATAGCAAAGTCCCCTGCACGATTATATCAAAGGCCCCTAATCGAGTATAACAAAGTTTCCTGATCGAGTAAAACAAAGCCCCTTGATCAAGTATAACAAAGTCCCCTGATCGAGTATAACAAAGTCCCCTGATTGAGTATAACAAAGGTCTCTGATCGAGTTTAACAAAGGCCCCTGATCGAGTATAACAAAGGCCCCTGATGGAATATAACAAAGGCGCCTGAACGCGTATAACAAAGGCCCCTGATCGAGTATAACAAATTTCCCTAATCGAGTATAACAAAGCCCCCTGATCGAGTATAACAATGTCCCCTGATTGGGTATAACAAAGGCCCCTGATCGAGTATAACAATGGTCCCTGATCGAGCGTAACAATGTTCCATGGTCGAGTATAACAAAGTCCCCTCATCGAATATAACAAAGACCCTGATCGAGTATAACAATGTCCCCTGATCGAGAAGAACAAAGTCCCCTGATCGAGTATAACAAAGTCCCCTGATCGAGTTTAACATAAGCCCCTGATCGAGTATAACAAAGTCCCCAAGTCGAGTATAACAAAGGCCCCTAATCGAGTTTAAAAAGGCCCATGATCGAGTATAACAAAGTCCCCTGGTCGAGTATAACAAAGGCCCCTCATCGAACATAACAAAGGCCCCTGAGCGAGTATAACAAAGGCCCCTAATCGAGTATAACAAAGTTCCCTGATCGAGAATAACAAAGCCCCCTGATCGAGTATAACAAAGTCCCCTTGATCGCGAATAACAAAGTCCCCTGATCGAGTATAAGAAAGCCCCCTCATCAAGTATAACAAAGGCCCCTGATCGAGTATAACAAAGTCCCCTCATCGAATATAACAAAGACCCCTGATCGAGTATAACAAAGTCCCCTGATCGAGTATAACAGAGTCCCCTCATCGAGTATAACAAAGGCCCCTCATCGAGTATAACAAAGTCCCATGATCGAGTATAACAAACTCCCCTCATCGAATATAACAAAGTCCCCTGATCGAGTATAACAAAGTCCCCTGATCGAGCATAACAAAGTCCCCTAATCGAGTATAACAAAGTCCCCTGAACGATTATAATAAATGCCCCTCATCGAGTATAACAAAGTTTCCTTGTCGAGTAAAACAAAGCCCCCTGATCGAGTATAACAAAGTCCCCTGATCAAGTATAACAAAGTTCTCTGATCGAGTTTAACAAAAGCCCCTGATCGAGTTTAACAAAAGCCCCTGATCGAGTATAACAAAGTCCCCAGGTCGAGTATAACAAAGGCCCCTGATCGAATATAACAAAGGCGCCTGAACGTGTATAACAAATGCCCCTGATCGAGTATAACAAAGTTCCCTGATCGAGTATAACAAAGTCCCCTGATCGAGTATAACAAAGTCCCCTGATCGAGTATAACAAAGTCCCCTGATCGGGAATAATAAAGGCCCCTCATCGAGTATAACAAAGGCCCCTAATCGAGCATAACAAAGTCCCATGGTCGAGTATAACAAAGTCCCCTCATCGAATATAACAAAGTCCCCTGATCGAGTATAACAAAGGCGTCTGATCGAGTATAACAAAGGCCCCTGATCGAGTATAAAAAAGGCCGCTGATCGAGTATAACAAAGACACCTGGTCGAGTATAACAAAGACACCTGGTCGAGTATAACAAAGGCGTCTGATCGAGTATAACAAAGGCACCTGATCGAGTATAACAAAGGCCCCTGATCGAGTAAAACAAAGTCCCCTGATCGAGTATAACAAATTTCCCTGATCGAGTAAAACAAAGTCCCCTGATCGAGTATAACAAAGTCTCCTCATCGAGATTAACAAAGTCCTCTAATCGAGAATAACAAAGGCCTATGATCGAGTTTAACAACGTCCCCTGATCGAGTATTACAGAGTCCCCAGATCGAGTATAACAGAGTCCCCTCATCGAGTATAACAAAGGCCCCTCATCGAGTATAACAAAGGCCTCTGATCGAGTATAAGAAAGTCCCTCATCGAGTATTACAGAGTCTCCTGATCGAGTATAACAAAGTCCCCTGATCGAGTATAACAATGTCCCCTGATTGGGTATAACAAAGACCCTGATCGAGTATAACAATGTACCCTGATCGATAAGAACAAAGTCCCCTGATCGAGTATAGCAAAGTCCCCTGCACGATTATATCAAAGGCCCCTAATCGAGTATAACAAAGTTTCCTGATCGAGTAAAACAAAGCCCCCTGATCAAGTATAACAAAGTCCCCTGATCGAGTATAACAAAGTCCCCTGATTGAGTATAACAAAGGTCTCTGATCGAGTTTAACAAAGGCCCCTGATCGAGTATAACAAAGGCCCCTGATGGAATATAACAAAGGCGCCTGAACGCGTATAACAAAGGCCCCTGATCGAGTATAAAAAATTTCCCTAATCGAGTATAACAAAGCCCCCTGATCGAGTATAACAAAGTCCCCCTGATCGAGAATAACAAAGTCCCCTGATCGAGTATAACAAAGTCCCCTGATAGGAGTATAACAAAGTCCCCTGATCGAGTATAACAAAGACCCCTGGTCGAGTATAACAGAGTCCCCTCATCGAGTATAACAAAGGCCCCTCATCGAGTATAACAAAGTCCCATGATAGAGTATAACTAAGTCCCCTCATCGAATATAACAAAGTCCCCTGATCGAGTATAACAAAGTCCCTTGATCGAGTATAACAAAGTCCCCTGATCGAGTATAACAAATTCCCCTGAACGATTATAACAAATGCCCCTCATCGAGTATAACAAAGTTTCCTGGTCGAGTAAAACAAAGCCCCCTGATCGAGTATAACAAAGTCGCCTGATCAAATATAACAAAGTCCCCTGATTGAGTATAACAAAGGCCCCTGATCGAGTTTAACAAAAGCCCCTGATCGAGTATAACAAAGTTCCCAGGTCGAGTATAACAAAAGCCACTGATCGAATATAACAAACGGCGCCTGATCGAGTATAACGTGATCGAATATAACAAAGGCGCCTGAACGTGATCGAGTATAACAAAGTTCCCTGATCGAGTATAACAAAGCCCCCTGATCGAGAATGGAACAAAGTCCCCCTGATCGAGAATAACAAAGTCCCCTGATCGAGTATAACAAAGCCCCCTGATCAAGTATAACAAAGGCCCCTAATCGAGTATAACAAAGACCCCTGGTCGAGTATAACAAAGGCGCCTGATCGAGTATAACAAAGGCCCCTGATCGAGTATAACAAAGGCCCCAGATCGAGTATAACAAAGTCCCCTGATCGAGTATAACAAAGCCCCCTGATTGAATTAAACAAAGTCCCCAGATCGAGTATAACAGCGTCCCCTCATCGAGTATAACAAAGGCCCCTCATCGAGTATAACAAAGTCCCATGATCCAGTATAACAAAGTCCCCTTATCGTATATAACAAAGTCCACTGATCGTGTATAACAAAGGCCCCTCATCGAGTATAACAAAGGCCCCTGATCGGGTATAACAAAGTCCCCTGATCGAGTATAACAGAGTCCCCTGATCGAGTATAACAGACTGCCCTAATCGAGTGTAACAAAGTCCCCTGATCGAGTATAACAAAGTCCCCTGATCGTGTATAACAAAGGACTCTGATCGACATTAACAAAGGCCCCTCATCGAGTATAACAAAGTCCCCTGGTTGAGTATAACAAAGGCCCCTGATCGAGTTTAACAAAGGCCCCTGATCGAGGACAAAAAAGTCCCCTGGTCGAGTATAACAAACTCCCCTGGTCAAGTATAACAATGTCCCCTGATCGAGTATAACAAAGTCCCCTGATCGAGTATAACAAAATCCCCTGAACGAGTATAACAAAGTCCCCTCAACGAGTATAACAAAGTCCCCCCATCAGGTATAACAAAGGCCCCTGATCGAGTATAACAAAGGCCACTGATCGAGTATAACAAATTCCCATGATCGAGTATAACAAAGTCCCCTGATCGTGTAGAACAAAGTCCCCTGATCGAATATATCAATGTCCCCTGATCGAGTATAACAAAGGCCATTGATCGAGTTTAACAAAGGCCCCTCATCGAGTATAACAAAGTCCCCTGGTCGAGTATAACAAAGGCCCCTGATCGAATATATCAAAGGTGCCTGAACAAGTATAATAAAGGCCCCTGATCGAGTATAACAAAGTTCCCTGATCGAGTATAACAAAGTCCCCTGATCGAGTATAACAAAGTCCCCCTGATCGAGAATAACAAAGTCCCCTGATCGAGTATAACAAAGCCCCCTAATCAAGTATAACAAAGGCCCCTGATCGAGTATAACAAAGACTCCTGGTCGATTATAACAAAGTCCCCTGATCGAGTATAACAAAGGCCCCTGATCGAGTATAACAAAGGCCACTGATCGAGTATAACAAAATCCCCTGATCGAATATAACAAAGGCGCCTGATCGAGTATAACAAAGGCCCCTAATCGAGTATAGCAAAGGCCCCTGATCGAGTATAACAAAGTCCACTGATCGAGTATAACAAACTCCCCTGATTGAGTATAACAAAGTCTCCTCGTCGAGATTAACAAAGTCCTCTAATCGAGAATAACAAAGGCCTTTGAAGAGTTTAACAAAGGCCCCTGTTCGAGTATAACAAAGCCTCTAAAAGAGTATAACAAAGGCCACTGATCGAGTATAACAAAGTCCCCTGATCGAGTATTACAGAGTCCCCTCATCGAGTATAACAGAGTCCCCTCATCGAGTATAACAAAGGCCCCTCATCGAGTATAACAAAGTCCCATGATCGAGTATAACAAAGTCCCCTCATCGAATATAACAAAGTCCCCTAATCGAGTATAACAAAGTTCTGATCGAGTATAACAAATCCCCTGATCGAGTATAACAAAGTCCCTGAACGATTATACAAATGCCCCCTCATCGAGTTTTAAACAAAGTTTCCTGTCGAGTATAATGGAAAGTCCTGATCAAGCATAACAAAGTCCCTGATTGAGTATAACAAAGGCCCTGGATCGACTCTTAACAAAAAGTCCCTGATCGAGCATAACAAAGTCGCCAGGCCGAGTATAACAAAGGCCCCTAAAGTATATAACAATGGCGCTCTGAATGTGTATAACAAAAGGCCCCTGATCGGTATAACAAAAGTTCCCTGATCAAGTATGCAACAAAGCCCCTAATCGAGTATAACAAAGTCCCCTGATCGAGAATAACAAAGTCCACTGATCGAGTATAACAAAGTTCCCTGATCGAATATAACAAAGCCCTGGATCGAATATAATACACTCCCCCTGATCGAGAATAACAAAGTCCCCTGATCGAGTATAACAAAGTCCCCTCATCGAATATAACAAAGACCCCTGATCGAGTATAACAAATTCTCCTCATCGAGTTTAACAAAGTCCTCTAATCGAGAATAACAAAGGCCCCTGATCGAGTATAATAAAGGCCCCTAATCGAGTATAACAAGGGCCCCTGATCGAGTATAACAAAGTCTCCTCATCGAGTTTAACAAAGTCCTCTAATCGAGAATAACAAAGGCCTCTGATCAAGTTTAACAAAGTCCCCTGATCGAGGATAACAAAGTCCCCTCACCGAGTATAACAAAGTCGTCTGATCGAGTATAACAAAGTCCCTTGATCGAGTATAACAAACTCCCCTGGTCGAGGATAACAAAGTCCACTGATCGAATATAACAAAGTCCCTGATCGAATATAACAAGTCCCCTGATCGAGTATAACAAAGTCCCCTGATCGAGTAGAACAAAGTCCCCTCATCGAGTATAACAAAGGCCCCTTATCAAGTATAACAAAGTCCCATGATCGAGTATAACAAAGTCCCCTCATCGCATATAACAAAGACCCCTGATCGAGTATAACAAAGTCCCCTGATCGAGTATAACAGAGTCCCCTCATCGAGTATAATAAAGGCCCCTCATCGAGTATAACAAAGTCCCATGATCGAGTATAACAAAGTCCCCTCATTGAATATAACAAAGTCCCCTACTCGAGTATAACAAAGTTCCCTGATCGAGTATACCAAAGTCCCCTCATCGAGTATAACAAAGTCCCCTGAACGATTATAACAAATGCCCCTCATCGAGTATAACAATGTTTCCTGGTCGAGTAAAACAAAGCCCCCTGATCGGAGTATAACAAAGTCCCCTGATCAAGTATAACAAAGTCCCCTGATTGAGTATAACAAAGGCCCCTGATCGAGTTTAACAAAGTCCCCCTGATCGAGAATAACAAAGTCCCTTGATCGAGTATAACAAAGTCCCCTGATCGTGTAGAACAAAGTCCCCTGATCGAGTATATCAATGTCCCCTGATCGAGTATAACAAAGGCCCCTGATCGAGTTTAACAAAGGCCTCTGATCGAGTATAACAAAGTTCCCTGATCGAGTATAACAAAGTCCCCTGATCGAGTATTACAAAGTCCCCCTGATCGAGAATAACAAAGTCCCCTGATCGAGTATAACAAAGCCCCTAATCAAGCATAACAAAGGCCCTTGATCGAGTATAACAAATACTCCTGGTCGATTATAACAAAGTCCCCTGATCGAGTATAACAAAGGCCCCTGATCGAATATAACAAAGGTGACTGATCGAGTATAACAAAGGCCCCTGATCGAGTGTAACAAAGTTCCCTGATCGAGTATAACAAAGTCCCCTGATCGAACATAACAAAGTCCCCCTGATCGAAAATAACAAATTCCCCTGATCGAGTATAACAAAGCCCCCTAATCAAGTATAACAAAGGCCCCTGATCGAGTATAACAAAGACTCCTGGTCGATTATAACAAAGTCCCCTGATTGAGTATAACAAAGGCACCTGATCGAGTATAACAAAGGCCACTGATCGAGTATAACAAACTCCCCTCATCGAGTATAACAAAGTCTCCTCATCGAGTTTAACAAAGACCCCTGGTCGAGTATAACAAAGGCGCCTGATCGAGGATAACAAAGGCCCCTAATCAAGTATACCAAAGGCCTCTGATCGAGTATAACAAAGTCCCCTGATCGAGTATAACAAAGCCCCCTGATCGAGTAAAACAAAGTCCCCTGATTGAGTATAACAAAGTCTCCTCATTGAGATTAACAAAGTCCTCTAATCGAGAATAACAAAGGCCTTTGAAGAGTTTAACAAAGGCCCCTGTTCGAGTATAACAAAGCCTCCAAAAGAGTATAACAAAGGCCACTGATCGAGTATAACAAAGTCCCCTGATCGAGTATTACAGAGTCTCCTCATCGAGAATAACAGAGTCCCCTCATCGAGTATAACAAAGGCCCCTCATCGAGTATAACAAAGTCCCATGATCGAGTATAACAAAGTCCCCTCATCGAATATAACAAAATCCCCTAATCGAGTATAACAAAGTCCCCTGATCGAGTATACCAAAGTCCCCTCATCGAGTATAACAAAGTCCCCTGAACGATTATAACAAATGCCCCTCATCGAGTATAACAAAGTTTCCTGGTCGAGTAAAACAAAGCCCACTGATCGAGTATAACAAAGTCCCCTGATCAAGTATAACAAAGTCCCCTGATCAAGTATAACAAAGTCCCTTGATCGAGTATAACAAAGTCCCCTGATCGTGTAGAACAAAGTCCCCTGATCGAGTATATCAATGTCCCCTGATCGAGTATAACAAAGGCCCCTGATCGAGTTTAACAAAGGCCTCTGATCGAGTATAACAAAGTTCCCTGATCGAGTATAACAAAGTCCCCTGATCGAGTATTACAAAGTCCCCCTGATCGAGAATAACAAAGTCCCCTGATCGAGTATAACAAAGCCCCCTAATCAAGATAACAAAGGCCCTTGATCGAGTATAACAAATACTCCTGGTCGATTATAACAAAGTCCCCTGATCGAGTATAACAAAGGCCCTGATCGAATATAACAAAGGTGCCTGAACGAGTATAACAAAGGCCCTGATCGAGTATAACAAAGTTCCCTGATCGAGTATAACAAAGTCCCCTGATCGAGTATAACAAAGTCCCCCTAATCGAAAATAACAAAGTCCCCTGATCGAGTATAACAAAGCCCCCTAATCAAGTATAACAAAGGCCCCTGATCGAGTATAACAAAGACTCCTGGTCGATTATAACAAAGTCCCTTGATTGAGTATAACAAAGGCACCTGATCGAGTATAACAAAGGCCACTGATCGAGTATAACAAACTCCCCTCATCGAGTATAACAAAGTCTCCTCATCGAGTTTAACAAAGACCCCTGGTAGAGTATAACAAAGGCGCCTGCTCGAGTATAACAAAGGCCCCTAATCGAGTATACCAAAGGCCTCTGATCGAGTATAACAAAGTCCCCTGATCGAGTATAACAAAGCCCCCTGATCGAGTAAAACAAAGTCCCCTGATTGAGTATAACAAAGTCTCCTCATTGAGATTAACAAAGTCCTCTAATCGAGAATAACAAAGGCCTTTGAAGAGTTTAACAAACGCCCCTGTTCGAGTATAACAAAGCCTCCAAAAGAGTATAACAAAGGCCACTGATCGAGTATAACAAAGTCCCCTGATCGAGTATTACAGAGTCTCCTCATCGAGAATAACAGAGTCCCCTCATCGAGTATAACAAAGGCCCCTCATCGAGTATAACAAAGTCCCATGATCGAGTATAACAAAGTCCCCTCATCGAATATAACAAAGTCCCCAAATCGAGTATAACAAAGTCCCCTGATCGAGTATAACAAAGTCCCCTGATCGAGTATAACAAAGTCCCCTGAACGATTATAACAAATGCCCCTCATCGAGTATAACAAAGTTTCCTGGTCGAGTATAACAAAGCCCCCTGCTCGAGTATAACAAAGTCCCCTGATCAAGTATAACAAAGTCCCCTGATTGAGTATAACAAAGGCCCCTGATCGACTTTAACAAAAGTCCCTGATCGAGTATAACAAAGTCCCCAGGTCGAGTATAACAAAGGCCCCTCAAAGAAAATTACAAAGGCGCCTGAACGTGTATAACAAAGGCCCCTGATCGAGTATAACAAAGTTCCCTGATCGAGTATAACAAAGCCCCCTGATCGAGTATAACAAAGTCCCCCTAATCGAGAATAACAAAGTCCCCTAATCGAGTTTATCAATGTCCCCTGATCGAGTATAA
>NW_024736829.1:0-24331 GCF_018991925.1 Homarus americanus
TCTAACTACCTCAGCAGCTTATTGTCAAACAGCTGTATGATTAATACTGAAATAATGAACTGAATAATATATGCCGATAATTGTTTCCTGTTATTATTTAGGTAATATTTTCAATTTATGGAATAATATCTACTGTAGGTGGGACCCTTTAGTATACTATTGTAAGAATAATGATGTCAAGTTTACCTTTTAAAGACGTCTTGGAGAGCTGAGTCAAGAGAGGGGCTGCAGGTGTCTGGGTGCTTCCAGTGATGGGTCATAGTTATGTGTACTGCACAGTTGTTACACGCAGCCACCACCTTCATCAGGTCGACCATGTGGGGAATGTTGTCTGGGTCTCCTTCAATACTTACGGTTATCTTGTCTGGTCGACCAAGAGGGAGTAGAGTGGTGTAGACTGACACACTGCTATCTCTGACCCATATGTCACCTGTCACCAATTGTGGAATATGTTTAGCGACGTATTTACACAAGGTAGCGTCACACTTCACGTCATTTATCAGGTCCTCCCACTGTCTCTTGTCTGTCATACCGGAAGAGTGGAGAAGGCGGACCAGTTCTTCTGCCTTGTCTTCCTTTACCTCTCCTCCGCCATCAACATATAAAATGCCAGTTAGATGAACCAGAACGTTCTGGTATTTGGTCAGAGTCAGAGACGACGGGTCATCCTTGTGTAGCTCCTCCAGGACCTCCCTGATGATGCGGGGACCTTGAGACATATTTGGTCTGTCTCCCTGAAGCGAGTCCCTTATATGCAAGGCGCTGTAGAAATCCTGAACTCCCTTGTGGGGGAAACTAAGGCATGACTTAACTCCTGCACAGAGAGAGTAAGTGTTGTTGGTGATGAGGAAGGCGCCGATGACTTCCTCGAGCAGAATGTTAACACCTCCACATGTTTGTTCAAGGTTGTCTGTCATCTCTTGTGACACATTTAATGAGTCATATTTTAGGCTTACAAGGGATTCTCGACACATCACTTTAAAGATCTTTTCAACCTTTCTCTTCACACTACTAGCAGATATAACTGTGTCTGGTTTATCTATCAGTCGTTTCACAAATTTTTCTGTCGTCATATCCTTCACTTTACTGTACAGTTGTGTGGCCGTTGTCATATTCTTTACATTACTTGGATCTTCGGCCCATATGAGAGTTAAGAATACCAGGTTCATGGGCAATCTTAGGTACTCCTGGAGATGACGTGGCATACTCTTTAGGTACTCTACCAGTTCTCGTGTACTCTGTGTACTCTTGCCAGCTTTTTTTAGCTGGTTGTGGTATTTCTATGCACAAGTTCCACGACTTTCAGCAGGAATACCAACAAGTTGTAAATGGACAGCTCCCAGGTGAGATGGAAGAGTTTTGTAGAAGTCGTCCACCCTCTCTGGCCTTGTAGTACAGACTACAGTAAAGTTATAATTACATAAGACATCCTGGACCAGTGCTTTTGATGCTGTATTCAACTCGTCGAGGCCATCCACCAGCACGAGGACCTTAAAATGCTGGACACATTTGATCATGTCACCTCCTCGACACTTCTTAGCGGTGTCTGGCATCTGTGACTGGACGAGCTGTGAAAAAGACCTGATGTGTTGATTTCTGCATTCAACATGGAAGACAAGCAGGAAGTTAGTAAGACCTTGTATGGTGCTCTTGTCGGCCTTCCAATCACTTAATAATTTTATCAAGAAGGTCGTCTTACCAACACCGGCGACACCTTCAATAAGTATGATTCTTTTGCCTTTGTCAATGGCAAGTTTTAGAATGTCTTCATATGGTATATCTTGGGCAGCTGTACCTCGCTCCCTCTTAACTTGGATGCGTGTGAACACAGTGCCAATATCAAGGAAAAAGTCTGTACCGGCAATAAACGACACAGGATTAACATTTGTCCGTCTACCAAACAGCTCCACCAACTCTTGTTTACCAGACTGCTCTATGATGTCATTATTGTAGCTGATTATATCCTCGGGGTCCAGGAGGTTGTCTCTGATGTAGTTGATGCCTTCATCTATGGTTTTAACCCGGTTATCTACTTCATCTTGATCAATGTTAAACACATCTTTTCCTTCACTATATACGTCTTTCAACAGTTTTCTCAGCTCCGTCTTGTTCTTATAATCCTCAGGACTGACGGCTAACTCCCCGTGAAGCACTTCGTTGCGAAAATCTTTTACAGCTTTGAGTTTTTCCTGAAGGGGGTCCAGCTGGCCACAAGGTGATGCACAGGTAAAGTAGCGAGATGTCATATTTCTTGCCAGAAGGGTCGGCGTCAAGTATCTTATGCTGGTCCTTATTAAATGATTTCTTTAACTGTGTCTTGGTGAAGCCTTTACTCTCCAGGAACTCGGGAAGCTTCATGTCTTCGGCCTTCCCCTCCTGACGTGCTGCTCGGGTGTACATATCCAGCAAGACTGGGCGGCCCAGTTTCTTTAGTGTAGTGATGAGTTTTAACCCGTCTCTCTGCTCCCCGGTAATGGGTGGTGGTGGTGGTGGAGGCGTCGCCATGGTTGGTCATTACTAAGGGACAAAGGTCAACAGTTACTTGAGAGTGCAGCCTCACATTTATAAAGTGTTCATTAAGGTTAAAATACATTTATGAGTAACATTTATTAGAGTGAGCGGCGATAATAACACAAGGATAGATCAACTCAGTTTGCCAGTATTTGTTGCCAGAAAAACTAAACATTTATATAAAACCTTTTTTGATGTACAAATAATGTATATAAGAGTTGTAACATTCTCTTTAATAATCTCTAATATAAGTTGTGGCAACAGTCTCTCGCCTCTCAACCTAATATAAAAACTCGCCCACTGACGCATCACAAATACCAAGAACTTTACAACATTGTTACCATGACAACCAAACTCTCAACAAAGACTAAATCTTCCCCAGTAAACCAAGGGAACTTAGGAGCCTTAATTGACGGCGCTCAACCCTGGCCGTCATGGGAGACTCTAACTATATGGCCACATCGACTGTACGAATTAAACCGCGCCAAATGACCTTAGTAATCCAGCTACTCTTTTGTAGAAACTCTGGCAGACAATTTTCTGGACCTCATCATAACTAACGAGGAAGGTATAGTGGCCACACCTGGCCCCCGTTGGCCAAGGTTCAAGTATTACAGTGGTGATTACAACAGGTTGAGGGAGGGTTATTCACTGGCCTGACTCGCTGGTAAACAAGAACGCAGATACTACCCTCAACATTATAGTGAATAACGTGATCTATTTGAGTGATAAATATATAGTTATATACCCAAGACCAAACCCACTGGCTCCAGGGATACAAGGAGGCAGCTACACGTGAACCGTGCGGCGGTGGACAAAGTTAACAAGAAAACTAAGAAATTCGAGACGTGGGTTAGGACAGGAGGATGTATGCAAGAGCCAGGAACCAAGCTGAGGCAGAGTGTAGAAGGGCTGAAAAAGACTTCCAGAGGCGGAGTGCGAGTGAGGTCAAGTCAAACCCAAAAGCTTTTTACCATTATGCAAAGTCAAAATAAAAAAAATGAGTTTAAGCGTAACAGATCTAAGGCTTGAAGATGGTAGTTACGCAGATTCTGAACAGCTTCTTTTTCTCGGTGTTCACTAGAGAGGATGCTATTAACCTTCCTGCGTTTGAGGACAGACGGTTTGACACAGCACTGACCCACATTGTGTTCACAGAAGAGGGTATTAGAAATAAACTGCCCAGGCTAAAGGTCCATAAGAGTCCCGGCCCTGACATGGTGCATCCTAGAGTGCTAAGAGAGTTGTGCAACGAGCTTGCAGAGTCCCTGAAGATCCTGTTTTGTAAATGCCTGGATGAACAAAAGGTCCCCAGTGATTGGAAAGTGGCTTATGTGAGTCCTATCTTCAAGAAGGCCGATCGTCACTCCACGAATGACTATAGACCGGTGAGCCTGACCAGCATAATATGTAAAGTACTTGAGAGTATTATCAGAGATGCCACGATGGAACTTCTACTACGAAATAACCTTGTAAAGGATTGCCAACACGGTTTTATGCCGGGGCGCTCCTGCTTAACACAATTGCTCAAGGTATTGGATATTTGGACCCATATTCTGGAACGGGGTGGTAATATCGACAATATATGCCTGGATTTTGCCAAGGCTTTCGACAGTGTACCCCACGAAAGGCTGAAAATCAAATTGGAAGGGTACGGGATTCGGGGAAATGTCCTAGCATGGATAGAAGACTTCCTCCATGACCGCAAGCAGTGTGTGGTGATTAATGACACGAACTCATCAAGTGTACCCGTCACAGGGCAGTGTATTGGGCCCGTTGTTGTTTGTTTGTTTCATTAATGACAAGCCAGAAGATATACACTCTTCCTTACTAATGATGAGGACAATGCCAAGTTATTCAGGTAAATTAAGAACCAAACAGACTGTGAAGAGCTATAGAAAGATCTCTGTCAGCTTCAGGAGTAGTCAAAGGAATGGATTTAATGTTAGAAAGGGCAAGAGGACGTTGGTGGTACAGCGTAACTCTCACCTGTATGTCAAGGGTTCGAGCCTCGGCCCAGGCACAGGGAAGAAGGGTGTTATCCAGTGTGACTCTCACTACAGGCTTCCCGGTCTCGGGTTTTCCTCCTGTACTAGATAGACCGACCACCCGAACGGCTAGTAAGGTGATAACTGGTCAAAATGATGAAGAGGATGCACCTATAAAATGTATCAACAGTACGGAGGCGTATTACAGGATTTCCTTCGCTTTATATCTCTCTGTATTTTGTTTATTTTTCTTAAAAATTCTTTGCATGACTCGTCATCATGTCTGTCTCTTTTAAACTTACGAGAGAGTTGATGTCTGTGTCTAGTTGATTCTAATATGGACTTATATACTTTGGGACCTCAACTGACGCCACCTCGGTTGCTGGAGGATCGGCTTTTTTCACACTTCATTTTTCCAACATTCGCGGCCTGAGATCCAATTTTCCTTCTGTGGAGCACCATCTATTAACCTCTTCCCCCGACCTCTTACCACTATCTGAACTTCAACTGACCAAAGCAGCTTCACCCAAACCTTTTCAAGTCTTCAACTACAACCTTTATACCTCCTTCCGTTCTAAGGGAGGTGTATGCGCCTACTGCAACACGCGTACACCTATAGCTCGACTCACGGATCTTGAATCTTCCCTTTATGATGTCATCTGGCTCAAAATATCTCTACCAACTATGACTATTTTTCTTTGTTTCCTGTACTGTTCTCCCAACTCTACCAACTATTTGGAACTTTGACTATCTCACTTCTTGCCATGAGTCGTTGCTATCCACACACCCCAACACCGAGATCCTCTACCTAGGGGATTTCAATGTACATCACAGAGAGTGGCTTGGCTCTGCAAGGGATGACCCAGGTGGAGCTGAGGCACTCTCTTTTTCCCTACTTAATCATTTGGAACAAATAATTAAACGCGATCAACTTGATCTTTGTTTTACCTCTAACCCCTCACACTATTCATACTCAATTTCTGCCCCCTTAGGGTCTTCTGATCACAACCTTATTTCTATTAAATCAAACTGGGCACGACCACCTCCCCCACCCCCCCTCTAAACGTCTCGGTATGTGCTGACAGCATTGCTAGGGTTATACAGTGTGGTATGAATGCATTTATCCCATATTCTACCAAAACTTTCACTTTACAATCATTGTTTGACACACCCTACAGTGACTAAGGTGAGACAAGGACCTGACCCAAAGGAGGTCAAGGTCACAAAGGGAACAAGAATTCTCACCGCCACGCGATTAGCTTAACCCGGCGTCATGACCTTGTTAATTCAAGGAACTGCTACCCAGCCAGCACTTCTGTTACCTGATCTAACAGCCGATCTAGACACACCCAGATGCCGGCTGGAGATCTCCAATATAAAGGCCCTGCAGCTCCTTCCACGAGGATTAGACTATCACTCACTCAGTGGTGAACAGTGCTTAAGTCAGTGAAAACAACTCAACAGTAACAGTTGTACCCAAGTTAACCTTCACACAGTGAGGTCCCAGGTACCCAGTGATAACGGCCCGTGAGACCCATGTGTTAATCCGTCTACGATAGGAAGGCCTGGGACCACACCTCACTCATATAACACCATCGGTGACGGAATTACTACACCACGTCAGGTCCCCCATAACACCATATGTGAGGGAATTACTACACCACGTCAAGTCCCTCATAACACCATCTGTGAGGGAATTACTACTCCACGTGAGGTCCCTCAAACACCATCTGTGAGGGAATTACTACACCACGTGATGCCCCTCATAACACCATCTGTCAGGTAATTACACCACGTGAGGTCCCTCATAACACCGTCTGTGAGGGAATTACTACACCACGTCAGGTTCCTCACAACACCATCTGTGAGGGAACTACTACACCACGTCAGGTCCCTCATAACACCATCTGTGAGGGAATTACTACACCACGTGAGGCCCCTCATAACACCATCTGTGAGGGAATTACTACACCACGTCAGGTCCCTCATAACACCATCTGTGAGGGAATTACTACACCACGTGAGGCCCCTTATAACACCATCTGTGAGGGAATTACTACACCACGTGAGGTCCCTCATAACACCATCTGCGAGGGAACTACTACACCACGTCAGGCCCCTCATAACACCATCTGTGAGGGAATTACTACACCACGTGAGGTCCCTCCTAACACCATCTGGGAGGGAGTTACTACACTACGTGTTTGCTGTTCAACACCTACATTAATCTGTATGTTCACTGTATGTTCTTTTACCTTTCTTTAACGAAGGCTTTTGTTAAACCACCAATGTATGTAATAAGTCATTTATGTCCAATGTATATTTTCAGCCTTCGGGCTGCAGAACTTTTTCAATAAACCGTTAATAATTATTATTATTATTATCATTATTATTATTATTATTATTATTATTATTATTATTATTATTATTATTATTATTATTATTATTATTATTATTATTATTATTATTATTATTATTATTATTATTATTATTATTATTATTATTATTACAAACCAGCCTTCGCCATGATTGGACCTTTCTCAAGACCCTTCACCGCCAAAGCCAGCCAGCCAGCCTTTGTCCTAAACTGTTGACGACCGTTGGAGCGCAAACTACCATTACTTGACGCCACTAACCATGCCCACCCAAACATTCGGGAAGCTCGCTCCAGACAACGCCCTCTGTGTATCCCCCCACTGATCAGGGGTGTCTCCTGATCAGAGGCGGCCCAGATTGGGTGCTCTGTAACGGCTTCCTGCAGCGGAGTTGTGCCGTGGTCCCACTGGTGTTACTTGCACCAGTGGCTGTCCTTCCTTCTTTCTCGCCCTGGCCTGGGGACCTGCACCCTAGAGGGGTATTAGTTCTTTTTTTTAGGTTAAGGTGGGGAAAGGATGGAAGGCATGCTGGGGCTCAAGGCACAGCCAGACATGAGGGATAGAGAAGTCACAACATATAGTCGTGGGGGGAAAGGTTGGAAAAGAAGTTTAATGAGTTAAACAGAGGGGGACGACACCCCTTGTTTTACATATTACAGAGTTTGTTGGCTAACTAAGCTAACCTAGGATTTAGGATGAGATTAGCAGACCCTTTGTAAATTTATTTACAAAATCATTAGACACCAGAGTTGTGCCAGACTTGTGGAAACAGGCAAATGTAGTACCCATATTCAAAAAGGGAGACAGAGCATCGGCATCAAATTACCGGCCGATCAGTTTGACGTCAGAAGTGGGGAAATTTCTTGAATCAATTATAGCAGATAGCATCCGATCGCATCTAGAGAAAAGCAAATTAATCTACGACTCGCAACATGGGTTTACAAAGGGAAAATCTTGTCTAACAAATCTGCTGACGGTTTTTAGGAAAGTCTTCGAGGTAGTTGATAATGACGAAAATTACGATGTTATTTACTTAGACTTTAGCAAAGCATTTGACAGATAGCCGCATCAGAGGCTTCTGAGAAAAATTAAGGCTCATGGTATTGAGGGGAAAGTTTTAAATTGGATAAAATTATGGCTCACCGATAGAACGCAGAGGGTCAGCGTAGATGGTGTTAAATCTGAGTGGGGCCGTGAAACCAGTGGGGTTCCCTAGGGGTCAGTACTAGGCCCACTCTTGTTCATAATCTACATAAACGATCTAGATACTGGGATCAGCAGTGACATAGTTGTGTTCTGACTTCCTAGGGGAAAGGTCACTGCAGGGATAATTATCAGATAATTATCAGATATGACCAGCGCTATGTGTGGTCTGGGGTCTGCGAGTTTATGGCCAAGCTGGAATGGGCCATGGAAGAATTGGAGAGGGCCAAGGAAGAAATAGAGAGGGCCACGTTGGAGAACCTGAAATTAAAAGAAGAGATGGCGAGATTAAAGGGGGAGGCGGGACAGGGAAAGCCAGTGTCAGACGAAAATTCAAGAAAGCCAGTGTCTGACGAAAATTCAAGCGAGTGGAAGGTTGTTAGGAGAGGGAAGACCAAACTGGTGGTGAAGAAACGCACCAAGGATACGTCAACAACGACATCAGCAGATAAGTGTACCAACTCGTTCAGTCCCTTGATAGACGAATTGGACTTTATTACAGTCAGGGACAGGGCTGACAAGGAAGGTATAAAAATTTAATTGTTGGTGACTCACAGGTAAAAACAAAAATAGGATGAGGGTGTGTTTGCCAGGGGCTGGGGTGGGGGATATAATTGACAGGATGGACAATATCTTGTCTGGTAATGGGAACAAACCCATGTCTACCACTATGTCTATATGCAAATAATTTTTTGTTATATTGTCATTGAGTACCTTGTGTTTATATTATGAATTATTTTGCTTCATATTGATTTAAACCGATTGTGTTAGTTATTACTTTCACTGTGTAGCTGTATATCCATTTTCGCTTCCAGTTAGTTGTAAGCTCACTTTTTTGGGGGAGGTGTCACGTGCCTGTGGCGCTCGGGAACTCGCATAGCGTGAGGCATATGTTCACGCCTACATTTCATACAAGCTATTAATAAATTGTTAATTGTACTTATTATATTATTATTGTTCTTAGTTACTTAGGTTAATTATATATTTATGTATGTTATTAATATGCATCATTGTCTTACTCTGTTAAGTCAACTCAATAGTAGTATTAATTAATTATATAAAATATCTAGCTCGGCGTGCCCACGCTCCGCAGTAGCGAAAAATCGTGGCATAGGTTAGACGTGTCCATTCGTTCTCTAGCCTTGACCCTTGTCTAGTGCCTTGTCCAGTCCTCTGCAATGCCCTAGGGGTATCAGGTATTAGTGACACGTTTAGTTAGGCCTAGGAAGGGATCCTGGTGGTAAGGAATCTCCTGTTTGGTAGGAAATAATCATTTTGTAGTGATTGTTGTATATATATATATTTCGTTTGTCTGTGTAATATAGTAATGTTAAGTAATATTTGTTTGGTCTAACTCCTTACGGTATATTTTCGCCCTTCCGGCATCACTCTTATTTTATTATACAATTACTTATTCCCTTAAATTCATGTTTGCTAGTCATTACTCCCTTTAGAACATAAATTGAATTAATTAATTATCTTCCCTTTTGTGATTCACTTATTTCAACTGTTCTTACTTATTCAAGTACATTTAGTTGAGTAGGTTTTTGGTGGGGATAATTATTGCCGTGTTCCCTATTTGTTCCTTATTTGTTAATAACTTGGGGTAGGATTCACTCCCCAAGTATAAAGGGTAGTGGGATCGCGACACCATCATCACTACCACCACAATCACTACCACCACTATCACCAACACCACTATCATCACCACCACTATCACCACCATCACTACCACCACTATAATCACCAACACTACCACCACTATCACCACTATCACCACCATCACTACCACCACAATAACCACCAACACTACCACCACTATCACCACTATGACCACCATCACTACCACCGCTGTAACCACCAACACTACCCTCACTTTCACCACCATCACTACCAACACTACCACCACAATAACCACCAACACTACCACCACTATCACCACTATCACTACCACTACTATCACCACTATCACACCATCACTACCACCACTATCGCCACCATCACCACTATCACTACCACCACTATCACCACCAACACTACCACCACTATAACCACCAACAATACCACCACTATCACCACCAACACTATCACCACCACACTAACACCACCAACCACCACTACCACCAACACTATCACCACCAACACTACCACCACTATCACCACCAACACTACTCACCACCAACACTACCACCACTATCACCACCACCACTACCACCACTATCACCATTATCACCATCACCACTATCACCATCATCACTACCACCATCACCACTATCACTACCACCACTGTAACCACCAACACTACCACCACTATAACCACCAACACTACCACCACTATCACCACTATCATCACAATCACTACCACTACTATCACCACTATCACCACCAACACTACCACCACTATAACCACCAATACTACCACTACTACCACCACTATAACCACCAACACTACCACCACTATCACCGCCATCACTACCACCACGACCACCACCATCACTACTACCACTATCACTACCACCACTACCACCACCATCACTACGATCACCAACACTACCACCACTATAACAACCAACACTACCACCACTATCACCACCAACACTACTAGCACAATAACCACCACCACTAACACCACTATCAGTACCACCACTATCACCACTATCACCACCATCACTACCAACACTATCACCACCATCACTACCACCACTACCACCACCATCAATACCACCACTATCACTACCACCACTATCACCACCACAACTATCACCACCACCATTATCACCACTATCACCACCATCACTACCACCACTACCACCACCATCACCACCACTTGCTATCACTACCACCACTATCACTACCACCACTATCACCAACACCACTATCACCACCAACACTACCACCACTATCACCACCAACACTACCACCACTATAACCACCAACACTATCACCACCAACACTATCACCACTATCACCACCAACACCACCACCACTATAATCACCAACACTACCACCACTATCACTTCACTGCCATACCCGCCATCTCACCGTACCAACACTACCACCACTATAACAACCAGCACTGCCACCACTATCGCCACCAGCACTGTAGCACAATAACCACCACCACTAACGCCACTATCAGTACCACCACTATCACCACTATCACCACCAGCACTACCGCCACCATCACCACCACCACTACCACCACCACCCACCACCACTACTACCACCACCATCACTACCACCACTATCACCACCAACAATGCCACCACTACCACCACCATCACTACCACCACTATAACAACCACTACCACCACACTATAACCACCATCACTACCACCACTATCACCAACCAACACTACCACCACTATAACCACCATCACTACCACCACTATAACCACCATCGTTACCACCACCACCACTGCTACCACCGCCATCACTGCCACCACCACCACCACCACTACTGCCACCACCATCACTACCACCACTACCAACAAGCCAACACTACCACCGCCTATAATACCGTCACCACACCTGTAACAACCAACACTACCACCACCACCACCAGCTACTGCCGCCACCATCACTACCACCACTGTAACCAACCAACACTACCACCACTATAACCACCATACTTTCTACCACCATCACTACCACCACTATAACAACCAACACTACCACCACTATATACCATCTTTCCACCGCTGCAGCAACCAACACTACCACCACTATAACCACCGTCACTACCACCACTATAATCACCATCGTCCACCACTATAACAACCAACACTACCCCCACTGCCAGCCACCATCACTACCACCACTATAGCCACCATCACTGCCACCACTATCACCCACCAGCACTACCACTATCACCACCAACACTACCACCACTATCACCACCAACACTACCACTACTATCACCACCAGCACTACCACCACTATAACCACCATCACTACCACCACCAGCACTGCCCATCACCACCAACACTGCCACCACCTGTTACCACCAACACTACCCCACTATAACCGCCATCACTGCCACCACTATATCACCATGCTGCACCACTATCACTACCACTATCACCACCACAGCTATCACCCACCACCACACTATCACCCACTATCACCCGCCAGCACTTTACCACTATCACCACCAACACTACCACCACTATATGCCATCACCTGCCACTATAACAACCAACACTACCACCACCAACACTACCACCACTATCACCGCCAACACTACCACCACTGTACCACCAACACTACCACCACTATCACCACCAGCACTACCACCACTATCACCACCAACACTATCACCACTATCACCACCAGCACTGCTACCACTACCACCACCAACACTACCACCACTATCACCACCAACACTATCACCACTATCACCACCAACACTGCTACCACCTATTACCACCAGCCACTACCACCACTATCACCACCACCACTATCACCACTATCACCACCAACACACCACCACTACCACCACCAACACTGCCACCACTATCACCACCAGCACTATCACACTATCACCACCAGCACTACTACCTATGCCACCAACACTACCACCACTATAACAGCAAACACTATCACCATTATCACCACCAGCACTACCACCACTATCACCACCAGCACTGCCACCACTGCTAGCCACCATCACTGCCACCACTGCCAACGCACACTATCACCACTATCACTACCACCACTATCACTACCACCACTATCACCGCCAGCACCACCACCACTATAACCACCAACACACCACCACTATCACCACTATCATCACAATCACTACCCACCTGTTATCACCACTATCACCAGCACTCCACCATTATAACAACTAACACTACCACTACTGCACCACCACTATAACCGCAACACACCACCACTATCACTGCCATCACTACCACCACTACCAGCATCACTACTGCCACTATCACTGCCACCACTACCACCACCATCACAACCATCACCAGCACTACCCCACTATAACAATCAACACTCCACCACTATCACCACCAACACTACTGGCACAATAACCACCACCACTAACACCATTATCAGTACCACCACTATGCCACTATCACCACCACCACTACCCGACCAGCTCTACCACACCATAACCACCATCACTACCCATTCATAACAACAAACACTATCACCACTATCACCACCAGCACTACCACCACTATCACCACCAACACTACCACTCTCACCACCAATACTACCACCAACACTATCACCTATCACCACCAACACTACCACCACTATCACCACCGAACTACCAACACTAGCCGCCACCAATACTATCACCACCAAAACTACCACCACTATCTACCAATACTATCACCGCAAAACTACCACCACTATCGCCACCAGCACTACCACTATCACCACCAACACTACCACCACCATCACCACCAACACTGCCACCACTATTACCACCAACACTACCACCACTATCTCTTTCACCACCAGCACTACCACTATCACCACCAACACTACCACCACTATTGCACCAACACTACCACCACTATGCCACCAGCACACTCTCACCACCATCACTGCCACCACTACCACCAACACTACCACCACTATCACCACCAGCACTATCACCAATATCACCACCAACCTGCTGCCACTACCACCACCAGCACTGCCATCACTGCCACCAACCAGCACTGTCACCCACCAGCACTGCAACCACTATAACAGCCAACACTACCACCACTATAACCACCATCACTGCACCACTATACACCATCACGATACCACCGCCACCACCACTACTGCCACCGCTACCATCACTACCACCACCACCACCGCACTACTACCGCACCATCACTGCCACCACTATAACAACCAACACTACCACCACTAACCACCATCACTTTCACCACCACTACTCAACATAGCCTACCACCACCACCACCGCTGCTACGCACCATCACTGCCCACCACCTATAACACCAACACTACCACCACTATAAGCCACCATCTACCACCACCATCACTACCACCACTATAACAACCAACACTACCACCTATAGCCACCATCACTACCACCGCTATAACAACCAGCACTACCACCACTATAACCACCGTCACTACCACCACTATAACCACCATCACGTACCACTATAACAACCAGCACTGCCCCACTATAGCCACCATCACTACCACCACTATAGCCACCATCACTACCACCACTATCACCACCAGCACTGCCACCACTGTCACCACCAGCACTACCACCACTATCTTACCAGCACTACCACCACTATCACCACCAACACTCTACCACTATAACCACCATCACTGCACCACCAACACTACCACCACTATCACCACCAACCTACCACCACTATCACCACCAACACTACCCCCACTATAACCACCATCACTACCACCACTATAACCACCATCACTGCCACCACTATCGCCACCACTTCCATCGCCACCACAACTATCACCACCACCATATCACCACTATCGCACCTGGCCACTACCACCACTATACCACCAACACACCACCACTATACCACCATCACTACCACCGCTATAACAACCAGCACTACCGCCAACACTACCACCACTATCACCACCAACACTACCACCACTATCACCACCAGCACTGCCACCATATCTGCACCATACACCACTCTCACCACCATCACTACGCCACTACCACCACCAGCACTACCACCTATCACCTGTACTCCCACCCACTATCACCACCAACACTACCTGCCACCAGCACCACCATCACCACCAGCACTATCACACTATCACCACCAACACTACCACCACTATTACCGCCAACACTGCCACAACCTCACCACCACCACTATCACCACCATCACCACCAACACTACCACCACTGCCACCACCAGCACTGCCACCACTATCGCCACCAACTCTATCACCACTATCACCACCAGCACTGCTACCCACTATCACCACCAGCACCACCACTATCACACCACTATCCACCATTATCACCACCAACACTACCACCACTATCACCACCATCACTACCCACCACTATCACCACCATCACTACCACCATATACAACCAACACTACCACCACTATCACTACCACCTATCACCACCACTATCACCGCCAACACCACCACCACTATCACCACCAACACTACCACCACTATCACCACCATCACTGCCACCACTATCACCACCACCACTATCACCACCAACACTATCACCACTATCACCACCAACACCACCACCACCCTATCACCACCAACACCACCCATCCCCACCACCATCACTTACCACCACTGTCACTACCACCACCTAACACTACCACCACCTATCACCACCATCCACTACCACCACCATCACTACCACCACTATCACCACCAACAATACCACCACTATCATCACCATGTAATGATTGATTGTCAGACCAAAAGCTTACAGCCGAAATTAGGTCACATATAACAGCAAGTACACTACACAGACCTCGTGGTATCACCACATTCCAGGTTGACACACCTCAGGTCGACCCTAGGGACTTGACCTCGCCGCTAATGACGTCAGTTAGCTGGGTGACCTCACAACCTCACCTAACCAAGACACCTGGGCAGGACCACCTGCACACACCTATCAGATCTAACCAGTTTAGTGATAATGGTTAGAGGTCAGCTCCGGGTGGACCGACCCCATATAAAACCCGACAGTCGTCACCTTCATTCTGAATTCCATCAGCATTCTGGTTCTAATATTTATTCTGGCATATTCATTCTGATTCTGGTTGCCATCCGGGCATTGCTCTGGGGTTCAAAGAATGACGCTGTCCTCTCCCCAGGTCGGGAGGGACGCCTGACCAGACCCCAGCTAAGCAGAAACCTCCCATGAAAGCAGCCCAGCAAGCATCCACTGGGCCTACGTCAGGGTACACGTGAGTCTTGTTAGAGCGATTCCTGGGTAGGTTACCTACTGTGGGAAGTGTATTCATTCACGTGTGTCCGAGTGTCAGTGTCAAGTAACGTAAAACATATGTGTTGGTACCCGATATAATAGTGATATTAATGTGTCCATGTCATTGAGTGAATTAAATAAATAGTTGTATCGAAGAGGCGTTTAACAAGTTGTCCTTTAAGTAATATATGTGTGTTGACCTACGAGATAAGATAACATAAGAACACCACTATCACCACCAGCAATACCACTTCGCTTTTCACCAACACACTGCCACCACTATCACCACGCACGCTATCGCACCACCACTGTCACCGCCAGCGCTTGCCACCACTGTCACCGCCAGCACTGCACCACTGTCACGCCACCAACGCCGCGCCACTATCACAATCAACGCCTTACACCACTGTCACTGCCGCACAATCGCCGCCAGCATATCACCGCCGTCACCGCCGCCTGTCACCCACCCGGCCACTGCTGCCACTGTCGCATCAGCGCCACCTGTCTTCTGCCATATCGCCACCACCACTGTCACCCGCAGCACTGCTGCCACTGTCGCCTGCTACTGCCACCGCTATCACCGCCAACGCTATCGCCACCAGCACTATCGCCACTATCACCACCAGCACTATCACCTGCCTGCCACTGCAGCCAACACCTTGCCACTATCACTGCCACCACAATCACCACCAGCACTGCCACTATCGCCACCAGCTACCACCACCACTGCAACCACCAACTGTCACCAGTAGCACGCACCTGCCACCGCCATGTGACCAGCACTACCACCACTGTCACCAGCACCTGTCGCCGCCAGCACTGCCACCACTGTCACCACCAGCACTACTGCCACTGTCACCGCCAGCACTGCCTGCCACCAGCACTGCCACCTGTCACCCGCCAAGCACTACCACCACTATTCGCGCAGCACTATCACCCACCAAGCACTGCCGCTGTCTGACTGACGCTGTACCACTGTCACTGCCTGCAGTCTGCAGCACTGCCACCACTATCGCCTCAGCACTGCGCTATCACCGCCAGCACTGCCACCGCCAACCACCAGCACTGTCACCAGCACTGTCACCACCAGCACCACCACTATAAGCCACCAACACTATCACCACCAACTGCCACCACTATAAACCACCAACACTGCCACCACTATCACCACCAGCTTTTCACCACCACTATCACCACCAACACTACCGCCGCCATCACACCAACACTGCCACCTATCACAGCAACACTGCCTGCTGTCACTACCCACAATCACCACCAGCACTACGCCACTGTCACCACCAGCACTACCACCACTATGCCACCAGCACTACCACCGCTATCACCGCCAGCACTGCCACTATAGCCACCATCACTGCCGCCATTTATAAACCACCAACGCTACCGCCACTATGACCACCAGCACTGCCCCGCCGCACCAACATGCTTACTGCACCACTATCACCGCCATCACTGCCAGTATCGCCGCCGTCACTGCCACCACTCTGCCGCCTGTCACCGCCATCGCTGCTGCCATATCGGCATATCGCCGCCATCGCTGCCACCACTATCGCAATCGCTACCCACTATCGGCACTGTCACCTGCATCAATGCCACCACTATCGCGCATCCTGCCACCACTATCACCCACTGCCAGCCACCATCACTACCACCACTATCACGACTATCGCCACCATCACTACCACCACTATCGCTTTCACCGTGCTGCTATCGCCACCGTCACTACCACCACTGTCACTACCCACCACCATCACCACCATCACTACCACCACTATCACCGCCAACACTACCACCACTGTCACCACCACCACTGTCACCAACCACCACTATCACCGTCATCACTACAACCGCCAGACACCGTTATCACTGCCACTATCACCACCACCGCTATCTTACCACTATCGCCACCATCACTGCCACTATCACCGCCATCACTGCCCCGCCTGTCGCCACTATCACCCCGTCGCTGCCGCCACTGTCGCCGCCAGAAATCACTGCCACCACTATCGGCACTCTCACCACCGTCAATGCCACCACTGTCACGCCGCCATCACTGCTGCACCACTGTCACCGCTACTGTTACCATCACTGCAACCACTATGCGATATCACCACCATCACTACCACCACTATCGGCACTGTCACCGTTAACACTGTCTGCATCGCTCACTTTCATACCACTGTCACTACCACGCCACCATCACCACATCACCGCACCAGCACCACCCTATCGCGCCTCACCATCCTACCACCACTCACCCACCAACCTTTACCACCGCTCACCATCTCACTACCCACTATCACCCACTATCGCCACCATCACTACCACCACTATCTCCACTGCCGACCGCCATCACTGCCACCACTATCCACCACTATCACCCACCGTCACTACCACCACTATCGGCACTTATCACCATTATCACTGCCACCACTATCGCCACCGTCACTGCTACGCTGTCATCTGCATCGCCACCACCTTCATCGCTCTTGCCTCACCGCCATTACTTTACCTGCACCACTATCACCACCACCACGCCCATCACCACCGTCACTGCCAGCACTATCCTTACTGTCACCGCCGTCACTACCTGCACTATCTGTCGCCACCATCACTGCCGCACTGTCACCCACCATCACTGCCACCACTATCGCCATCACTACCACCACTGTCGCCACTGTCACCACCGTCACTACCACCACTGTCGGCATATCCTTACCATCACTGCCACTATCACCACTATCTGCTACCACTATCACCACCATCACTACCACCACTATCGGCACTATCACCCACCATCACTACCACCACTATCACCACCAACACTGCCACCACTATCGCCACTATCACCCACCATCACTGCCACTATCCAGCACTGTCGCCATTAACACTGTCGCCACCATCACTACCACTACCACCACTATCACCACCGTCCTTTCACCACCACTATCTGCAATCACTGCCTGCATTCTCCACCGTCATCACTACCACCACTATCACCACTATTGCCTGCATCTTACCTGATGTCGCTTATGACCACATCACTGCCACCACTATCACCACTATCACCTGCGTCGCTTCACCACCGCCGTGCCACCATTATCACCGCCATCAGTGCCGCCACTGTCACCGCCAACACTGGCCACTCTCGCCATCATCACTGCCGCCGCTGTCACCTGCATCACTTTCTGCACCACTGTCATCACCGTCACCACCATCCCCGCGATCCTCTCACCACTGCATGCACCCCACCACTACCACTGTCACTACCGCTATCACCACCACCGCTGTCACTGCTAACACTACCACTGTCCGCCCCATCACCACCATCACTACCTGTCACCATCACTAGCACCACTATCACCAACTGTCGCCACCATCACTGCAACGACTATCGCCACGTCCTTTTCATCACTATCCTGCACTATCACTATCACCTGCATCACTGCCTGCACTATCAGCACTATCGCCACCATCACTACACCACTGCTCCGCCACCATTATTTCTGCCACTATCACCACTATCACCATCACTGCCACCACTGCCACCACTATCGCACCGTCACTGTTGCCCAGTCGGCTGTCGCGCCATCCAATGCCTGCGCAATGTACTGCGTTCGCCATCGCTGCCACCGCCATCTTGCTCATCGCCTGCACCACTACCCCACTGCCGCCATCGCCGCAAATCGCTGTTACTTGCGCTGTCGACTGCCGTTGCCATCACTGCCACTGTCGCATTATCGCCTGCATCACTGCCACCACTATCGGCACTATCACCCACCGTCACTACCCGCCACTATCGCCGCTACCCAGGCCCGCGTGCTACCACCACTATCCACCACTGTCACCACCACCACTACCCACCACGTCACCACCACCACTATCACCATCATCACTAACACTGAACACCACTATGCTCGCCACCTGTCACCACCATCACTACCGCCACTATCGCCGCCAGAGACTGCCACCACTATCACTGCCACCCTATCACCCACTATCACCATCAGCACCTGCTACCTGCAACACGACCCACTATCACTACCCACCGCTATCACCACCAACGCCCGCCACCGCGAACACGCCCATATCGCCACCGCCTGTCACGCCGCCCGCTGTCGCCACTTCATCACTGCCGCCATATCACCACCGTCACTTTATCACCACTGTCGCCACCATCTGCCACCACCGCTATCGCCGCATCACTCGCCGCAGCATCTGCCGCCGTCACTGCCTGCACCAGCACCATCGCCACCGTCACTGCCGCCACTGTCACCTGCATCACCGCCGCACTTTCATCACTGCCACCACTATCACCTGCATCGCCGCCACCACCAACACCATCACTGCCATCACTGCCACCACTATCACCCATATCGCCGCATCCTGCCACCACTACCACCACTATCACGCCACCATCTTCCGCCATCGCATCACTGCCACCACTATCCTTACCATCATCACCACCACTATCGCCACTATTGCTGCCACCACTATCGCCTGCATCACTGCCACTGCCAGCACCATCACTGCCACCACTAATCGCCACTATCACGCCACCATCACTGCACCACTATCCCTTACCCATCACGCCACCACCACTATCACCACTATCTTTCTGCACCACTATCGCCACCGTCCTATCGCCACTATCGCCGCAATCACTTTCTACCACTATCGCCAGTATCACCTGCGTCACTGCCATCTGCTGCACGCATCCTGCCACCGCTATCAC
This sequence comes from Homarus americanus, assembly GCF_018991925.1. Lineage (NCBI taxonomy): Eukaryota > Metazoa > Arthropoda > Malacostraca > Decapoda > Nephropidae > Homarus > Homarus americanus. The sequence continues at coordinate 20,785 of NW_024736829.1, forward strand.
CACTATCTTACCATCACTCTGCACCGCTATCACCACCGTACTGCCTGCTACCGCCACCGTCACTTTCTGCACCACTATCGCCGCCATCACCTGCCACTATCACCACTATCACTGCCACCACTATCGCCACCTTCACTGCTACTACCACCATCACTACTACCGTGTCACCACTATCACCGCCATCACTACCACTATCACCACCATCACTATCACCACCATCACCACCACCACTATCTGCCACTGTCTGCCACCACCACCACCATTGCTGCCTTACACTATCACTATCACCGTCCTTTCTGCATTATCATCCTTTGCCCCCATCACTCTTGCCTCTTACCATTTCTGCGTGCCCACGCTTACCATCACGCACTACCGCCACTGTTGCCGTTACTAGCTTGCCACTGTCGCCATCCCGCCACCACTGTGCGCGTCACTGCCGTCACTGTCGACACCATCGCTATCACCGCTGCCGTTGCGCCAGTAATACGACGCCACCGTCGCTCCCATTGCTCTGCCAGACACTGCGCTGCTACCGCTATCATGCCATTGCTGTCACCGCGCCAATCTGCCACCGCCGTTGTCACCGCCATCCTTCGCGCCGTCACTGCCGCCGCTATCGGCCTTTATCACCGCCATCAATGCCACCACTATCTGCCATCACTGCCGCCACTATCGCCGCCTGTGACCTCTCACTGCCACCTGTCACGATATCACCACCATCACTGCCACCACTATCCAGCACTATCGCCGTTAACACTGTCACCATCATCACGCCACCACTATCACTACCACCACCATCACCCACCAATCACCTACCACCACTATCGCCACCCAACACTACCACTGTCACCACCACCGCTATCACAACCACTATCACGCCGTCATCACTACCCAGCCATGAGCACCATTATCACTGCACCACTATCACCGCCACCGCTATCACAGCCACCACTATCACCTGCATCACTCTGCCGCTATCGCCACCATCACTGCCACCACTATCACCGCTTCAACCGCCACCGTCGCTGCCGCCACTATCGGCTTTAATCACCATCATGCCACCACTATCACCACCATCTGCTATCCCGAGCGCTGTCTGCCATCAATGCCACCACTTCGCCTGCATCACTGCCACCTTTATCCGCCTGTGATACACCATCACTACCATCACTGTCACGACTGTCACCGCCATCACTGCACCACTATCCTTTCATCACCATTAACGCTGTCACTACCACCACTATCACTACCACCATCGCCACCATCACTACCACCACCTGCTTTTTCTGCCACTATCACCTGTCGCCACCATCGCTACCACCACTATCACCACCAACACTGCCACCACTCTCACCGTCATCACTACCACCACTATCACCACCTATCGCCACCATCCTTCCCCACCACTATCTCTGCCACCATCACTACCACCACTATCACCACTATCGCCACCATCACTACCACCACTATCCGGCACTATCACCATTATCACTACCACCGCACTATCACCCGCCGTCACTACTGCCGCTGTCATCACCATCACCACCACCCCATCATCTTGCCACCCGCCACCCACCACTGCCACTAATCACACCGCCACTATCACCCATCACTGCCACCATCACCACCGTCACTCTGCACCACTATCATGCTATCACCACCATCACTACCACCCACTGTCACCACCATCACACTACCACTCACCACCATCACTGCCACCACTATCTACTGTCACCATCACTACCACCACCTGTCAGCACTATCACCACCATCACTACCCACCACTATCACCACTATCACTGCACCACTATACATCATTACCACTACTATCGCTTTATCACCCACCATCACTACCCACCACTATGCCACCAACACTACCACTATCTTACTATCACCTGCATCATTTTCTGCATTAACACTATCACCCACCATCACTACCACCACTATCACTACCACCGCTATCACCACCGTACTTTACCACTGTCACCACCAACACTGCCACCACTGTCACCGCCAACACTACCGCCACTCTCCCGCATCATCTGCCACTATCACCACTATTGCCACCGTCACTGCCACTGTCATACTGGGCCACCATCACTGCCACCGCCATCACCACTATCACCGCCATCCGCTGCGCATATCGTCGCCACCATTCACCGCCGTCAGTACCTGTCACCGCCAAGCACTGCAAGCCACTCTTCACCATCATCACTACCACCTGTCACCCACCATCACTGCCGCCACTATCGTCACCATCACCACCATCCCCGCGACTCCTGCCTCACCACCGCATTACCCCACCACTGCCACCTATCCCACTACCACCACTATCACCAACACTACCACCACTCTCACCACGTGCATACCATCATCACTATCTTTGTCTGCCACCACTATCACACTCTGCCACCATCCTTCACCACTATCACCACCATTATCACCACCAACACCACCACTCTCACCGTCATCACCATCACCATATTACCATCACTACCACCACTATCCTCCCACCAGGCCACCATCACTACCACCACTATCGCCGCCTATCACCTGCATCGCTACCACCACTATCATCACCACCATTATCGCCACTGCATCACTGCCACTGTCACCACCATCACTAGCGCCACTATCCCTTCACCACCATCACCTGACCACTATCCACCCACGATCAGCACCATCACTCTCGCCACTGTCTTACTATCGCCGCCGTCACTACTGCCGCCTATCATTTTATCACGCCGCCGTCACTACCACCACTGTCACCACCATCGCTGTCACCACTATCACCCACTGTCACCCACCATCACTGCCACTACCACCACTATACCATCACTATTACCCACCAATCGGCTTCTGTCACTTACCATCAATACCCACCACTGTCGCCAGTAGCTGATACCATCACTGCCACCACCATCTCCTGTCACCTGCCACTACCACTACCACTCATCACCACCATCCCCATATTGCCGCTATCAGCGCATCTGCCATCACTGCCACCACTATCACCACTATCACTTTACCATCACTGCCACCGCCACCACTATCGCCACCATCACTACCCACCACCATCAGCTTTTTCACCTGCATCACTGCCACTATCACCTGCCAGCCCACCATCACCACCACCACTATCACTGCTATCACCGCCACCACTGCCACCACGATCACCGCCTGCACTATCGCCATCATCACTGCCACTATCAGACGCCGCTGTCACTGCCACCACTATCGCCACCGTCGCTGCCTGCCACCTGTCGCCAGACTACCGCCACTGTCATCGCCGCCACCAATCGCCTTTCACCTGCATCAACGCCACCACCACCCACCCGCATCACCCGTATCTGCCAACCCGCACTGCCACCATGAACGCCATTGTCACTGCCACCACTATCGCCACAACCACCCTTGCAACCTGCTGTCACCACTAACACTGTCGCCTGTCTGTCGCCACCACTATGAACGCCACTATCGCCACCACCACCTGTCACCGCAACCTGCTGCCACCTCATCACCACCACTATCACCACCACCACTATCC
>NW_024736830.1:0-10273 GCF_018991925.1 Homarus americanus
AAACTAATGCTCGATAAACCGAAAACAGCGTGAGTTGTTGTCGACGATGTCAGTGGCGGATGGTCCGGTCAGGAAGAAGTTGGCTAACAATGGCAGCAGAAAGAGAGGGCGGTCTTCACGGCTTTCCAGGTCGGCAATCGAATGTGGAATTACAAGGACTGAGGGCTTATTTACACAGGGTGACTTTACAAAACATGAGGACAGGTCATAAACATGACATCACTAATCAACACACCAACACACCACCAAACATAAGGAGGAGCTTAAAAAGAAAAGGGCGACGTTAAGTCAGATATTAAAAAATATGAGACCACCTAATCATCTATCCTACATCTACCTCCGAATACTTTTTCAAAAGCATTTTAACCTTGGGCCACTGACAAATAAATTTGCGTGTAACATTTTATCAGTTTGTATTGACCATCACTAAGGTTTATAAATTTAATTCTCAATGCTCCAACCAAAGTCTTTCAGTTATACATGATGGTTATACACTTCTAAACTGTTTTTCACATCTATGGGATGATTATTGTTCCTTATATGAACGAACAATTGCACTGCTTTCAAATGCTATTCTAATATTACTTGTGCTGTTTTAATTCTGAGTTACAATGCTTTTTCCCAGTCTGACCTACATAATTTCCATAATAATTGCTACATGGAATGCAGTAAAAACACTTCATTTACAGTCAGGTTAGGCTATTACTAATTAATAGATTAGTAATAGTTAAGTCATACTTCAAAACAACATTGAAAGGATCACTCCATTTCTTGATAAGCTTTCGCGAAATAGTCATAACTATAAATTAATGATGTGCAAGAAAGCGTACACAGGTAGACAGTTTCATAGAATTTTTTTTATCGAGTCACCGCCAGATCTCCCAAAAATAAAAAAAAAATTCTGCTATGTTTTTGAGATGTTTGCGTATTTGTGACCTGAATTTATTGATGAAGAACTGCCAACACATTCAGTCCATTGCACAAAAACTTAGGTACCCTTCATTGTTTGTTGATAATTGTTTTAAATGGGCTAAAAAATCGTTTCTTTCTACTCCAAACTAAGGCAAGTTCCTACATTTAGAATATTCTGACTCCTACCTTATCGCAATGAATTTGGCCCGCTAGTTCAGTCCTTAGAATTATTAAACATTAATGTTGTTTTTTAAAAGTATGACTCGACTATTACTAATATATTAATTAAGAATAGACCAACCTTGAATGTAAATGGAGAGTATTTTACTGCATTCCATGTAGCAATTATTATGGAAATTATGTAGGTCCGAACTGGGGAAAGCATTACAGCTCAGAAATTAAACAGCACAAGTACAACCAATGGGAACAGCATCTAGAGCAGGACACTGTTCGTTCTGAGTGAGGCTGTGTAACCATTGAAGTTCCCCAGGGGTCAGTACTGGGTTCAATCTTGTTCATAATCTACATAAACGATCTAGATACTGGGTCAGCAGTGACATAACAGAGTTGCGGATGACGCACTAAAATAGAGCGACAGATTAATTCAGGGCAGGATGCAAATGCACTGGGAGGATTTAAAGCAAAGCAGCAGGGTGGTCGAAAATGGCAAATGAAATTCAACACCAAAAATTGCAGTGTGTAATATTGGAAGAACAAATACTGTCAATGTATACAGCCTTAACACATCAACCTAGAAATCGACTCTTGAAAAGAGACTTAGGGGTATTTGTAAGCCCGGACCTACGGTCTAAAACAGAAGCCAATGTTCGAAATAAGGCAATCAGAGTTTTATATTTTCTATCTAAATTGTAAGTAATAAGAGTGCGGAGGTCATATTGCAACTATATCTTGCGCTAGTCAGGCCGCACCTCTGATCATGCTGTTCAGTTCTGGTGCCCTTATTAATATGGAGTCAATGCAGCGAATGACGAAAAATGATTTCGGGACTTAGGAAACCTTCCATGTCTAGATAGATTAAAAAACTAACTTGCATTCCCACAGAAAGATGAAGAGTGAATTAGATTGAATTGAATTGAATTGAAACAGTTTATTTAGCCAGAAAAACGCAGATACCGGAGTGGATTATAATAACAATAATAACATGGCGGAGCCAGTTGAGAACCTGAGCCTTGATATATACTATACATTTATCTCAGGAAGTGTTATAGCAACATTTAAGTATCATCACAGAATATTTTAATAGCACAGTATTAAAAAAGAACACCCCATAATGTTACCACGGTTATCACTTCAATATTTATTTATTTTATTCATTTATTTTTTTAGTTTTATTTTTTATATTTATTTATATGTACATAAATTACAGTGGAAATAGAAAAAAAAAAAACATATGTATAATGGGGGAGCAGTACAACATGGGTTGTACAGTAATAAGATTGAACAAGAGGAGAGAGCTGTCAGGATTATACCTAGTTGGCAATTATGTTTATTGCAATGGTATTATATATATATACATGATAATTTGCAATAAAACGGTTTGATGGTACAATAAACAGGTACTCTAAATATAGTAGGTGTTACAAGAAATATTAATACTTAGATAATTGATATTTTTTATGAGATGATTTAAGGAAGGCTTATTCTTTGCTCGGATGGAGGGGTAAGTTGTCTCACCTTCACACCGTGATATTTATGGAGGTCTGGGACTGAGAGGAGCGTGGGAGGTGGTCGGTATTAGCTCTGGATGCCTTAAGTTGTGTCTCTGATTATTCTGGAACTGGAAATAAATATTGTCAAGCAAGTGATTGATAGATTTGTAAACAAAGAGGGCACAGCAGTAGGTGTTAATATCTTCAATTTAAAATTTTCAGTATAGCAAATTTCGTTTGTGTGATCTGTTTTTTAAGTAGGTCATTGCCCATACAACTCTTTTTTGTGCAGTAACCAGAGATTGTGTTTCTGTAAAGCCAGAGGCCCCCATAGTGTGGGACAGTGTATCAGGTGTTGGTAAACAAGATCATGATAGATTTCTTTCATTGCTGTAGTGAGTGACTGTCAGTGTGATACATGATGCCTACTGTTTATTGACTTTACTGTGAATGGCTTGTATGTGGTTTCTCCAGTTAAGTTTCTCATCAACAATAACTCGAGGAATTTAGTATTTTATTCGCGTTTGAGGACTGTATTACCAAGGTACAGGGGGTCCAAGTCTGGGGTAAATTTTTCCTTCTGTGAAAGATCGTGTAGTGGGTTTTCTCAAGGTTTAAGGTCAGTTTATTATGTATTACCCAGGTCCTGATTTTAGTCAATTCAGTGTTCATAGTTCTCATCAAGGAATGGAGGTCTGAGTTGCTGGCATAAGTTACTATTGTCTGCAAATAAGTTGTATTTTATGAGTGTGCTGGCGTGGACTATGTCGCTTTTTGTGCGGGAGATATGATAGAAGTATTTAAGTGGGTGAAAGGATTCAATAAAGGAGATATAGATAAAGTTCTTATAATATCCGAGCAGGATAGGACTCGAAGCAACGTGGTTTAGTTGGATAAGGTTATGTTTAGGAAGGAACTGGTTCACAAATAGGGTTGGTAGACAGGTGGAACAAGCTTAGCAACTTTGGTAAGTGCTGGAACGCTGGAAAGTTTTAAAGGGAGGCTAGATAGATTCATGGATGATGGAGAGTGGTTGTAACTCTAGACAGGAGCTGCCATGCAGGCCAACCGGCCCATTGCAGACTCCTTATTTTCTTATGTTCTTATGCTCTTATATAAGGAACAATAATCATCCATAGATTGTTAAAACAGTTTAGAAGTGTATAAATCACCATATATCACAGAAAGACTTCTGGTTGAAGCAAGTTTGATTAGAGAATTGAATTCTATACACCTTAGTGATGGTCAGTACAAAAATGACAATATATTACACAAATTTATCTGTCAGTAGCCCAAGGTTAAAAATGCTTTGAAAGCATTCGGTGTAGATGTACGATAGATAATTGATATTTTTAAGAGATGATTTAAAGGAAGGGAGCGTAGTCTTTGCTCGGATGGGTGGGGTAAGTTGTTCCACACCTTCACACCGTGATATTTTATGGAGGTCTGGGACTGAGAGGAGCGCATGGGGGGTCTTAGTAGCTCTGGATGCCTTAAGTTGTATCTCTGATTATTCCGGAACTGGAAATAATTATTGTCAAGCAAGTGATTGATAGATTTGTAAACAAAGAGGGCACAGCAGTAGGTGTTAATATCTTCGAATTTTAAAATTTTCAATATAGCAAATTTCTCGTTTGTGTGATCTGTTTTTTTCAAGTAGGTCATTGTCCGTACAACTCTCTTTTGTGCAGTAACCAGAGATTGTGTTTTTGAAGTGCCAGAGGCCCCCCATAGTGTGTGACAGTGTATCAGGTGTTGGTAGACAAGATCATGATAGATTTCTTTCATTGCTGTGAGAGTAAGTGACTGTCGAGTGTGATACATGATACCGCACTGTTTATTGACTTTACTGTGAATGTCTTGTATGTGGTTTCTCCAGTTAAGTTTCTCATCAACAATAACTCCGAGGAATTTAGTATTTTGTTCGCGTTTGAGGACTGTATTGCCAAGGTACAGGGGGTCCAAGTCTGGGGGTAAGTTTTTCCTTCTGTGAAAGATCGTGTAGTGGGTTTTCTCAGGGTTTAAGGTCAGTTTATTACGTATTACCCAGGTCCTGACTTTAGTTAATTCAGTGTTCATAGTTCTCATCAAGGAATGGAGGTCCGAGTTGCTGGCATAGAGATTACTATCGTCTGCAAATAAGTTGTATTTTATGAGTGGGCTGGCGTGGACTATGTCGTTTATGTGCGGGGAGATATGATAGAAGTATTTAAGTGGGTGAAAGGAATCAATAAAGGAGATATAGATAAAGTTCTTATAGTATCCGAGCAAGATAGGACTCGAAGCAACGGATTTAAGTTGGATAAGTTTAGGTTTAGGAGGGAAATAGGAAGGAACTGGTTCACAAATAGGGTGGTGGAAGAGTGGAACAAGCTTAGCAACTTTATAGTAAGTGCTGGAATGCTGGAAAGTTTTAAAATGAGGCTAGATAGATTCATGGATGATAGAGAGTGGTTGTAACTCTAGACAGGAGCTGCCATGCACAGGCCAACCGGCCTATTGCAGACTCCTTATTTTCTTATGTTCTTATGCTCTTATATAAGAATTAATAATCATCCCATGCTTCCCCAGATGGGCACTGTAAACTTCTGCACTTCACCTTACACAGGACGTAAGGGGGTGCTTAATAAACTAGCCCCTCCAGGGGGCAATCTAATTTAATCTTTGTTACATCCATCATTATTATAATACTCTAGTTGCTATATACTGGTTACTAGAATAAATATAAGGCTAAACTTCTTTTACACACACACACACACACACACACACACACACACACACATACACCCAACCAAATTGCAACACCTGAAGCAGACCAACATCAGTCAGTGGTATGGTAAGCTTAAAGAACTCTGTGGACTAAACAATAAGACACACCCCCTCCCCTTCCTTAGCCATCTCACTAATGTTGACGCAGCTGAGCAATCAAATAACCATTTCGCTACTATATGCCAGACGCTCCCCCGGCTTGACACAACCAATCTCCCTGCTTACCTACCAGCCCCCTTTCCCACTGACTTAGTAGAAGAATTTGAAGTAGCAAAACGTCTGGACAAACTGAAGTTAAAACGCTCCACCACCCCCATTGACTTACCAATGAAACTCTTCAAGGAGTTCTCCCCGGAGCTTGCTAAACCCCTCTGCTCCATCATCAATGCTTCCCTCAGTCAAGCCAGATGCCCAGCTGACTGGAAGACTTCATATGTGTCACCAGTGCCCAAGTCAACCAGCCCACAATCCTTAAATCAGCTACGACCCATTGCAATCACCCCAATACCCAGCTTAATCTGAAAGTTTTGTGTTTGACTGGGCTTATGCTGATATTGCAGGAGCGTAGATCCTCAGCAATTTGGTAATATGAAAACTTCCTCCACCACTCACTGTCTTGTCAGCTTTCTCGACTACATATACCGCCATCTGGAGAAACGAAAAACGTCTGTAGCTGTCGCCTTCATTGACTTCACTAAGGCATTCGGACCTAGTCGACCACAATTTAATCATCAACAAAGCTATCGACCTCGGGTTTCGAAGAAGTCTTATACATGGCTTACAGACTTCCTCAGTAACCGACGCCAAGCTGTACGCTTCCGAGGGGCTGTCTCCACCTTTCAGTCACTCACCTGTGGCGTCCCCCAAGGCACCAAGATGGGACCACTATGCTTCCTTATGCTTATCAATGATGCCCTAAGAGAAACCCCTGCTCGCTGGAAATATGTCGACGACTCCACCATTGGGATCAGTGTCAACAATTCTGCTCCCGAACTATACCGCCCTTCAGGATTTATTGAACAGTCTCCAAAACTGGGCCACCAACAACCACGTCACCATCAACCATACCAAGACCATGGTTATGCACATCAACCTCTCCTCCGACGTTGTCCCACCCCCTTCCATTACTTTAGGTCCCAACACACTCCAGGTTGTAGATTCCACTAAGCTCCTCGGCGTCACCATAGACAACAAACTAAATTGGAAACCACACGTCAGTGAAGTTATCAAATCCTCCAGTTTCCGTCTCCACCTCCTCCGCCGACTTGAACCGGCTGGTTAATTCCATTGTTAACCAGGTTAGTACACATATATTATATTGGGCTTTAGTAATGAAACCCAATTGAAGTTTCTTCTTTTATTAAAAAGTATTATTTTATAATTCCTGAGTGTAGATCAACCGTAAGTTCCACTATTTATGAGTGTGATAAGAAGGAACGGCGTCTATGTAAATAGACGTGAATCAACGTCCGTTCGATGTAAGTTTAGGAGTGAGACTGACTAAGAGTGTCGCATGGAGCGTGCTTACATATTTGCTGACATATAGTCAAATGGGCTTCTCCCTCTTGGGGAAGCTGCCATTCACTTGATATGTTCATGACATCTCATAGTTAGTGGAAAATTACAGGGAAGGATCTGAATATAAATCAAATGTAAATAACCTATTTATACAATACTTCTGTTGATGAGACAGGGGCCATTACATCGCTCGGTCACCTACCAGCCAAGCTCCGTGAGGCCTAAATAAGCTCACAAGGTACAGTACATCCTACACAACCCTAACCATGTTATAAACATAGGTGTAGACACTAAGTTGGGGATTCTACTACTGTACGGGGCTTATCAACTACAGGAGTCCTATACTTTAGTGTCTTACGGGTTAAAATGTTATGAACAATTTTCATCTTGGATGATACTGACTTATAATAACAGAAAAGAAACATGACTGCCAAAATTAACATAATGGTGGGAATTGTGAGACTTGGTATTGCAAATTCCCGTGATAAATAAAATGGCAAATTGTTATTTAAATCAGCAAACTTTGTCTCTTTCAAGAATGCAATTACTTTCAATTTCTCTGAAACTATCTGAATATCTTTTACAGTAAAGTTCATGACAGGATACATTGGAATTAAACCAGACTTGAGATTTATATTTAAGGCAAAGTGCTGATGAGTAGGCAAGGTCCGTAATGAACCACAAGTGATTTCACAATAATCCGGAGCCTTGTAATGACCTTTCACCATCATGGCATTTTAAAATAACAGTAGTAGTTACATTTGGAAAGAATAAATACTGCACATTGTGGAGATGAGCGTGAAACACAGTTTTGACACTAACTGGCCTATAGCTGTATTGCGCAAGTGCTGTGCGTACATTGGTTTGTGTGACTGCCAATTCACATATTCCCTCTGCAGCAGGAATAAACGCGAACATATAGGCTGGACATACATGTAGGTGTAGATATGACGACTTACACCGTGACAGTACCTCAGGATCCTCTAATGCCAATAAAGAATAATCTTCATCTACAAGGAAAAGTTCTTTAGGTCTATCCAGAGTATACAGTGTGTCGTTAACAAACCAGGGGAAGAGTTCTAAATGCCATGCATTAAACTGATGTTGCTCTCGCATAGGAATGTGGATGAAAATAGCATTGTGCGTGAGTCGACTCCAACAGAGGGTAATAATATTCTACCTCATTATCATTCAAAATAGGAGTTAAGTTATACTGCAACTTTGGCAATCTGTAAAGCATCAAGAAGCGTCTGCACAGGCACAAGCTTTGCATCCACACGCCCTATCCCTGCATCTACTATGCTGTCAATTAGTTCGTTTTTACAGGTAACAATCTTCTGAACTGAAATTTCCGCAGCATGCAAATATTCCGTGAAATAAAGGAGCCACTCTAACGTCGGGATTGACGTCTTTAACTTATTAACAACCCTTGATACATGGTTAGACTCCGATATTATCGCATTAACTTTTGATTCTAAAGCAGTAATCGCATGGAATGTTTGAGATATAACGCGATTCTGCTGAGATACAGTTTGATCGACAATGTTCATTCGGTCCCCCAATTTAGCTACATCGTCGGCCGTTGCCATGCCAAACAGAGTGCTTTGGCTAAGACCCACAAAATTAAATAAACCTCTTTTTCGTCGTGTCTGAGAACGCACTTCTTTTGCAAGATCAACTTCAGACGCTGGTATTCTTTTTCCAACAGCGACAAGAAGCTTGCAAAGGTTCATGAGACTAAAGTGTAGATGGTCAATAGTTTGTGTAACCATCATCGATACATTAGGAGCTGAACTGAGATCATGTAGGATGTCCAATGCTGATTGTAGTTGCGTGTCGACGTTTTCCATCTGATGGGGAAGCTGGAGCAGTCCGTGTAACTCATACTTGATGTTCACCTCGTCCTCCACTATGAGAACGCGTCCCAGGGGTGCAACAAGCGCACCTGGTTTGAGGACGGATGTGGACTTATCTGTCAACACAACGGTACAACAACACAGTAGAAACAACACAATGATGTTCCAAGCCACTCTGTAAGAGATTACACTCGTTTAAATATTTACTTGCAGAACGAAGTTTCGTACAATAATCATTAGGCACACTCTGCTTCTGTACAGTCTGTAAAGAGGTTTTTATCACATCATCATCAACTGTGGACAATAAATTCTCATGGTTCTTCTTAAGTTTCTCGTCGCTGTTGGAAAAAGAATACCAGCGTCTGAAGTTGATCAAAGTGCGTTCTCAGACACGACAAGAGGTTTATTATCAAAAGCACTCTAATTACCTACAGACTCAAGTCCTCAGGTTCCTGCCCCCGGCTCCTCAGTGTTTACTTACATTCATACTTCCCAAGCTCACCTATGCCTCCACCTGGTCTTCCTCCCTAAATGCCACATAACTTAAACTCCTAGAAAAGGTGCAAAAGAGGGCATGCAAGATTATTCTCTCCCCCTTCCTACTCCACATATCAATAAGCGCTCAACACACTGACTGTAAAGGCTTGGGACTTATGGATATAAATTCCTTACCAGACTAATCAGGATCTTAATAAAGGAATGTCAAGGACCATGGTTTTCTGAGGAATAACAAACAGCCATTTGAGATTGACATCTCTTTACTATAAAAAATATAACACAAAACTCTGACACCACTCAACGAACATCAAGTAACAATTACGGGAGTCAAACATTTAAGGCAGTCAACAGTTAATGGAGTCAAACAATTAATGGAAGCAAGCAATTAAAGGGAGCAAACAATTAATGGGAGTCAGTAATTAATAGAATCAAACAATTAATGGGAGTCAACAACTGATAGAATCAAACAATGAACAGATATTTCCTAAGGCAGTTGCCCTGGGGATGGTCCAGACAGGCTTCCTCACTCGAGCGACAGTGGCAGATCTCTTGATAAAGTAGACGAAACACCGGGGCACAGACGGTGGAGAGGAGTTGGCGGCCGTGGCGGCTGCGGTAGTGGTTTGGGGCAGGTGTCCAGAGATTAACAGACGAATTGTGAAGGTCTGGGAAAACAGCCCACGAGTCCAGGACCTATGATGAGATCACAGCCAGAATTTGACGAACAGCGGGGTAGATAGATAGTGACTGTATGACGGCTGGGGTGAATCTGCCGGTGACACAGGTTAGTCGCTGCCGTTCTCACCTCTGTCCAACCCCCCCAAGTGTTGGTCGCACCAGCAAACAAGCGAGTAAGCAGCGGTAACAAGCAGGAAGATCGTTTCCTCCCTTACACTGACCCTCTCGGCTCTCAATGCAAATTTGGTAAGAAGTTTAGGAGCCATCCTCGACACCGGCTCCTACTACCACCCGAGATCCCTCGTCCGAGAATTGTTGTTCGACACCACAACAGCATCCAGCCCATACGAGCACGAACTGATCGCTATAAGA